>NC_091472.1:237077694-237363654 GCF_036971445.1 Narcine bancroftii
TAATTTAACAGCCTCTTCCTTTGGATTTGGTTATGTATTCCGTTAATATTTAAAGTCATATAGTTCAACATGGCCATTTCATACTTTGTTTACCTTTCCTTTCCGTTTCCTCATCACCACCTTTCCTCCTTATCCATTTCGGTTTTCTTTTTTTGAACACACTGTAAGACAACACTTCTAAAACATAAAATATTTCCACTATTCCCACATCTAAAATTCCTTTAACCCCAAATGTCCTCCCCCCTTCTCTGAGTTGCCCTTTGTCCCTTGTCGGGTGAGCACATCTCCCCTCTCCATTTGGATTGCGAACCCGCTCGCAAGCGTCAACTGATTTCGCAGTGACTGTTATTGTCCCCCACCCAGCCCCCCCAGAAAAGACTTTTATCTTCTCATATAACAAAGCTCACCCTCTTAATTCCTGCCTTACTTCCTTTCTTCCCTTTCTTCCCCTTCTTAGTTCTTACTTATACTTTATTTTCTTCTTTATATGTAGTCTGTCGTCATACTTGTTCTTGTTACATCTCTTCATCTCTCTGTCTGTTTTGCAGCCGTTCTGCAAATTCTTTTGCTTTCTCCGGATCCAAGAACAGTCTGCTTTGCTGCCCTGGGATAACTATTTTAAGCACCACTGGATATCTTAACATAAATTTATAGCCTTTTTTCCATAGGGTCGATTTTGCTGCGTTAAACTCCTTCCTCTTCTTCAGGAGCTCCAAACTTATGTCTGGGTAGAAAATATTTTTTTGACCTTTGTATTCCAGTGGTTTTTTGTCTTCTCTTATTTTTTTCATTGCCTTCTCCAATATATTTTCTCTTGTCGTATATCTCAGGAATTTTACTAGAATGGATCTTGGTTTTTGTTGTGGCTGTGGTTTCAGGGCTAATGTTCTGTGTGCCCTTTCTATTTCCATTCCTTCCTGTAATTCTGGCATTCCCAGGACCTTGGTGATCCATTCTTTTATAAATTCTTTCATATCTTTGCCTTCTTCATCTTCCTTAAGGCCCACTATCTTTATATTGTTTCTTCTATTATAGTTTTCCATTATATCTATCTTCTGAGCTAACAGCTCCTGTGTTTCTTTAATTTTTTTTATCAGATTCTTCCAATTTCTTTTTTAAGTCATCTACCTCCATTTCTATGGCTGTTTCTCGTTCTTCCACCTTGTCTACTCTTTTCCCTATTTCTGTCATGACCATCTCTAATCTATTCACTTTTTCTTCTGTACCTTTTATTCTTCTTTTTATTTCACTGAATTCTTGTGTCAGCCATTCTTTTAATGCTTCCATATATTCTTGAAAAAATATTTTATCCATATACTGTTCCTTTCCTTCATCTTCCATTTCTCTGTGTAGAGTTTGATGTTCTCCCTCCTCTTCCTCTGAGTCCACTCCAGGACCTGTGTCCTTTACCTCTCTTCCTTGTATCTGTGTCTCTTCTGATTTTCTTGTTGGGTTGTTTATCTCAGTTTGCTGGGTATTTTTGTTTTTATTAATGGTGTCTTGGTGTTGGTCCTCTTCCTCTGGGCTGGTCATCTGCTGTTTCTCTGATTCCCTTTTTTCACTCTCCTCCTTCTCGTTCCTGTGTCTTCTGTGTCTTCCTGCTGGGAGCCATGCTGTTGGGTCATTCTCATCTGTTCAAGCTGTGGAGATCCACTCCTCAGCTGGTCCCCCCTCCTGTTGGTGTTGTCTTTGTCGTGCGCGGTTGCGCACTTCTGGTTGTCTCTGTGAGCCGTCTTTGTAGTCCTGCGCTCGGTGGGTCGCAACCCTTCAGGGTTTCCACTGAGTAAAGTCAATGTTTATGCCATCTGGCTGGAGGGCGCCTAGACAGAAAATAAAGTGTTATTCCTCCAATCTGCAGGTGATCAAGGTGGGATATGGAACAGTACCCAAGGCCAAGGACAGACACGTGAGCGCGGGAGTGTGAACAGAATTGAAATGGTTGGCCACTAGGACATTTCACGTCCCAGTAGCCAAACATTTCAATTCCAGGTCACACTCCTGCCCTCACATGTCTGTCCATGTACATGTACTGTCCCAGCCTGACCACCCTCAGACTGGAGGAACAGCATCTTATTTTCCATCTGGGCGCTGTCCAGCCAGATGGCATTAACATTGGATTGCTGATGTCACCTCCCCACTCCCCTCCCTTCTCCACCTATCATCCCCTGCCTTGCAACTCCCTTCCTTCCCCCCCCCCCACCCACTCGTTTATATGGATGCCTGCTGGCATTTTCTCAAACTTTGATGAAGAATTCAAGCCCGTAACGTTGGTTATGTCTCTCTGCCTTTGCTGTATAAAGGACACTGTTTGACATGCTGAATCTCTCCAGCATTTTGTGTTTTTTACTTCAACCACGGAGTCTACAGAATTTTATGATTTACCTCTTGGTGTTGTATTAGCCATACAAATGTGTTGGAAAAACTCACCAGGTAATACAGCAGAAATAGGAAAGAAAGGGTAACCAATATTTCGGGCCTGGTCAGGCGTCTGAATAAGAAGGTGAAGGTGGGGGTGGAAGTGGGGAAAAGAGGGAGGAAGACAGGTGGGAGGGCAGAAGTAAAAGAAGCTGAGCTATGATAGTGGTAGAGAACCCAGGGTTCTCTGACAGGTGGGGAAAAGGAAAAGGTGGGGAAAGAGTGGTAAGGAAAGAGATGGGGAGGGGTTAATGGGAATTGAAGAAAACATTGTTGATACTGTCTGGATGGAGTGTGCTCAGACAGAATATGATCAACATGACTGTGCTCCTGCAGCTGTGGTAATGGGATTGCTACCACTGGAGTGGACCTGGCAGGAGCGGGGTGGAGGAGGAGGTGTGTAGAGAGCAGAGAGACATTATTTCAGAGCTCCTCTGCAGGCTCCTACTGCCAGGCCATCTCACCCAAGAATTCAGGCCCACAAAGGTCCATGGAGGCTGGCGGCCAAGGTGGCAGCGTGCACGTCCAAGATGTCAGATCTGAAAGGCTGCAGGCTCCAATGAGGCAGCAGACCGAAGCAGGTCACCAGAATGGGAGAGCGCAGGCACCCCCCCCCCCCCCCCCCCACCAACCCCTCACCAAAAAGGAGAAGCCTGGGAGAGCAGAAAAACACAGCAGCAGACCAGCGATGGACTTAAGTTCCGAAGACCTCACACTAGGCCACAGGCTGCTGGTGACCAGCTTTGAGTATCCAGAAACTGTGATGGGGATTATGGGAAGGTGACAATGGCTAGCAGGTTTCCTGAATTATCTAAGGCCCTGAAAGCTTCTCAATTGCTTTGGCTTTTCTGAAATGGGGGCTGAGGACGGAGACTTGGATAACTTAATCTTGGGCTCCCCCGGACAGGCAGGTGCCCGTGTGGCTATGGAGGTTACAGGAGTGCAGGAGACAGTGACATCGGAGAAAGTGGTCACTCAATGTCTCTGAAGGAACTCCCTTTTATTTCCTGTTTTGATAATGGTTCTGGAGTAGTGGGGCCTCTTTATGTGTCTTGACAGAACAAGCAAAGGAAAAAGATTTTTGTGTAGCTTGTGTGCATGACAGTGAATAGAATCTTGGAGTAACATCTGGCTGATAGAAGATTATTGCACGACAAACAAATCCCAATGAACTTTCACTGAAATATGCATTGTTTCAGTTTGGAGAAGGCACTTTCAGTTGGTGTACTTGCTCCACTTAAAAGTTATGAGTTTTGTTAGAAAATACCATGAAAATAAGTGGCTTCCCCCACCCCGCCCACCCCACTGAGAAGGCTTCTTGAATTTCACTATATAAAGTACATTAAATGCACTACAACAGAAATAATTTAAAAAATTTGCCAAAGGCTGGGGTTTTTGGCAGCCTTTCAGAATTTTTAATGAATCTAATTTTGAATGAAATCATTCTGGCAAGTTAATGGGAACTAAATTCAATAGTTGCTGAGAATAGGCATGTGAATCACTTCACCATTAACCCTCACATGGTGATTGCTAATAGCATGCGAAATCTGCCATAACTCAACACTGGTACCGCCAATATTTTCTGGAAACACTGGACATCTTCATTTATAAGGGGCTAGAAGACTCCTCCATCATGTGCTCAGTGGGAGCAACTATGCAAAGTCAATGGAGTCAAACCACGAAAGCCTGCAGATGTTGGAGCTGAGTATCATGCACAAATGTGCTGGAGAAACTCAGCAGGTTACACAGCATCCAGAGGAAGTAAAGGGTGACCAACGTTTTGGGCCCGGGCCCTTCATTAGCTTTGGCATCCACTGGCAATGCCAAATTCAACTCCAAACACTCAGTAGGGTTTTTTTTTTAAATCCAGGAATGTAATGGCACAATCAAGGAATTTTGCTGCTACACTGGCAATCTAAAAAAGGAGTGTGCAGGAATTTTGAGTCAATTCCTGCACCGCGATTTATCCTGCAGGACCCCTACAAATATTTGGAGGAAGCCTGCAATGTAAATCATACCTGAAAAGTTCACTGATGGTCATTCATTCTACTGCACGTCCAACCACCGGGACTGTTGCACTCAGATACTTTCAGTCTAAAAAGGTGCCTAGTATGAACAAACACACAGGGAGTAATTAATGTAGATTTTTTCAGCAATTTTCCCAACATTGCAGTCTAAAAAACATTACTGTTTCTGAAGAGACTTTGTTTTTCTTTCTTGTCTTGATAATGGTTCAGGACTAATGTGGCCTCTTTGTGTGTTAAACAAAGGAAAAGGTTTCTGTAGGTGGATGTAGATGGGAGTAATCTGGACATAAAAATATCCATTTTTCTGACCTATCATTGCCCTAGATATAACCTCTTCTCACTGCTACCTTTGGTCAGAAGGTGGAGAAGCCTAAAAACTAACACCTTTCAGTTTAATTCAAGCTCAAAAAGCTTACAGACACTGATTCTTGACAAAAAAAAAGAAATGTAGGAGGAGACCTTCCTGAGGAAGGGTTCAGGCCTGAAATGTTGGTAATAAATCATTACCTCCTATGAATGCTGGGAGACCAACTGAGTTCCTCCAGCATTTCTGTGTTTTGTCCTCTCAGTTTAAGAATAGCTTCTTTCCAACAGCTATCGGGCTCTTGAATCGGCCCTGTTACACTAATCATGAACTGCTCCAACAGTACAAAAGGGCTGTTGTCACTTTTTTGCACAAGGATAACTGTGAATATTTATTATCTATCTACTGTATTTTATGTTTTTCAGTCTCTTTTAACTTAATTAGTTTAATTTTACAGATTTTATTCATGGTATATCTATTCAGCTGCACCAAGTAAGAATTTTGGTGCATAAGTACCTTGAACAATGTGTATGATGATAAAACACATCATTGTTTGTAATATTGTGTGGAAGTTTTGTTTACCCAGCTATAGGAAGGATGTCATGAAACTGGAGAGGGTGGAAAAAAGTTTCACGCGAATGTCACTGGGGCTGGTGGGCTTCAGCTATAAGACAAAGACAGTAAGGGCAGGACATTTTTTCCCTGAACTGTAAGAGGCTGAGGTCTACTTTATAGAGGAGTCTTCTATTTTATAGAGGGACTTGGATATGGAGAGCAGACATAGTCTTTTCCCCAGGGCAAGGAAGGCTGAAACTCGAGGTTAAAGGTTTAAGGTGAGAGGGGGAACATTTAAAAGGCATGCACAGTGAAATCTTTCCAACCAGTGGATGGTGGGTTGAGGAAATGAGCTGCAAGAAGAAGTGGAGGAGGTGGGTACAAGTAAAATATTTCAAAGCCATTTGGATGTACTTGGCAAGGCAGGTTCAGGGGGTCATTGGCCTAACGCAGGTAAATGACACCAGCTAAGGTTGGAAACCCAGTCGGTATGGATGAGTTGGGCCAAAATACTTATTTCTGTGCTGTATAGATCTACGTCTCTGGGCCTTTAAGTGCCTTGAGGGAGGAGCTGCTTGAGAACACCTAGCCCTGTGGCACATGCACAAAAGGAGGAGTATGCTGAAGGACCAGTCAATCCCAGGGCTGCCAATGAGAATACAAAACCAGATCATCAAACATTTGAACAGAGCCCCATCCTTCTACTATTTGGATAAATAGCAGTGAGGGAGTCCATAACAAGTAATTGGAGTCCGATAACAGTTCCTCTGACGTAGGTCCAGAGGGAAGAGGTCCACTCCTCTTACAATGACATATCTCAGGCTCCAAAGATCAAGTGATTATGTAACAGAGCTTACGTGCTTACTTAAAGTCAGCGAATGCTTTTGGTCAGTTCTTGAAAGACGGTTCACTGGGACAGAACAGGTGGATTCCTTGGGGCTTTCCATGATGTCCTGACAGCTGTTGACACACAGGTTCTGACAATGGATGGCAAACTGGGAGACACTCCTCTCATGGCGAAGGTAACCATCATCCTGTTCACCCATCTTCCTTCTCAGCATGGGTTACATCATCTGGGACATGGCCATCTGTCCACCCCATTGCAACCAATCCACGTGGTCGACAGCCTGCTATAACTTTCCCAGAAGGCTAGCCTGTCAGTCATCTCTCTCTCTCTCTCTTCCCCTCTCTCTCTCTCTCTCTCTCTCTCTCTCTCTCTCTCTCTCTCTCTCTCTCTTCCTCTCTCTCTCTCTCTCTCTCTCTCTCTCTCTCTCTCTCATCCAGAAAGTGGTCCCTAAGATGATGGAGCATGATGATGTTGAGAGTTTGGACTTGGACTGACTTCATTATGCTCCTGTACCTTGTCAAATTTATGTTAAGGCATCCTTAATATCACCTCTTCACTTTGGGGAAGGAGTGTATCAGGGATGTCTATTGTTTACCCGGCTGAATTCCTCATGCATGAAGCCATTCCTGTACCTCAGACGAGGTTGAGGGTTCAGTTCTATGCAGTCTGGGCCTTGAGGTTGTGCTCTCAGCCTTTCCCAGCAGGTGTTCCTTGTCATCACAGATCCTATTGGCCTACAAAGGATGCCTAACAGCCAGTAGGTCTGATCTATTGAATCATCCACAGGATCAATTGGAGAAATAGATTTTCCTGCAGGTGCTCCAGTTTCCCCCATGTTCCAAAGACATATAGGGTTAGTAGGATAATTGGTCATATAGGTTATTTGGGCAGCATGGGCTTGTGAGCTGGAATGACCTGTTAATGTACTGTATCTCCAAATTTAATAATCCGCATGCTTTCGGTTGGAGCTGGGATCGAAAAGAAGGCAGTAGAAGCAGATGTCCTTGACATGATTCAATACCCAAAGACCCAGACACAGTGTAAGAAGATGACCTTTAGCTTCTGAGTATTTTCAGGATCAATGAATGTATCTTCAAATGCCTTCATCTATCGACTGCATTGCGGGCCTCAGGACTGCACAGTGCACCACATCACATTCCCAGCGGTTGCCTATCAGCAATCTCAGTCAATTGTACCTCAAACCTTTCAGATGCAGCACATCCACACACTGCCATCAGCCTCACATCCACAACCCATACATCACACACATTGCCTTCTCTTTGACCAGGACTCCAACATCACAGTTTCATCAACACAGATAGACGACATAGAACGTGGGACAGTGCACCACAGGACCAGGCCCTTTAGCCACCGATGTCTGCACCAGTCATGGTGTCAAGTTGAGCTAAAACTTTGCTGCTTGCATATGATGCATCGTCACGTGTCTGTCAAGAAGCTTTTCATACTCTTATCTGCTTTCATCACAGCACTATGCAGTCCATTCCAGGCTCTTACTACGCTCGGTATTAAAAAATTGCTCCACACATCTCCTTTGAGTAAGTAAGGAAGGAAGTACTTCAGTGTCGTTGTGAAAGAAAACACAACAAAATTAAAAACTCAACCCACAGTATTCACAAATACAACATACAGGAGCATGTAAAAACAAGGAAAAATAGTAGCATTAAAACAATACAAAAATGCACTAATTGGCAGAGTTTAATTATCAGATGGCTCTGGGATAGAAATTGTTCTCGAGTCTGTTCGCCCGTGATTTAATGGACCTATATCATCTAATTGAGGGTAATAGGTCAAATAAACGATGGCCCAGGTGAGTAGAGTCCTTCAGGATATTGGCTGCCTTCCCAATCCAGTGAGATTGAAATAAATCCTCCACTGTGGACAAGGAGCACCCAATGATCTTCTGGGACCCTCTGAAGATCTGTCTTATCTGCTGCCAATCACATGGGAATGCACAGTTTCAATAGAGCAGCACTAAAAGAACACCCAATAACTTCTGTCGATTGACTTTCCTATGGATTCTCAGGAAATAGAAACATTGACTATAGAAGTGATATTAATAATCCAAGAAAGATCCTCAGCCAAATACATCCCAGCTACTTAAAACTCGCAACCCTTTCCATACAGTCCCCATTAATATCCAATGGAGCTGGGGCCATACCGTTCCTCCTAAAATCTATTATAAGCTCTTTCCTCTTCAAGGACTTCAATACCAGATTGTTTTCTGAGCACCATACTGATAGTCGGTGGATTTCACCCCTATAGGCCGACTCGTCGCCCCTTGAAATGAGTCCAACTTCTCCTCACTTGTAACACTTGTCTTCTTGTATGTGATATTTTTATCCGGGGAAAAAGATTCTGACTGTTCATCCTTTCATTGCCTCTCCTAAGTTTATAAACTTTTATCAGATCTCCCCTCAGCATCCAAATCTCCAGAGAAAACAACCGAAAATTGTCCAATCTCTCCCATGTCTCATTCTCTCTAGTCCAGACAGAATCCTGGTAAATCTCTTCTGAACCCTTTCCAAAGTCACCTCATCCTGTCTTTCATAGATGACCAAAATTTCACACAATATTCTAAATTCCGCATAACCAAACTTTTATCCAGCTACTGGTACAATAAGAAGGACAACGATGTTTGTGGTAAGATGAGTAAGTTTACGGAAATATATGCCTCGGTGGACAGTGAAGAATGTTATCTGGGTTTGCAATAGCATCTAAAGCAGATGGGGAACTGGGCTGAGGAACATCAGGTGCCATTCAACCTGGAGAAGTGTGAGGTGCTGCATTTGGGTAATCTGTTAGCGGCAATGTCCTAAAGAGTGTTTGTAGAGCAGAGGCACCAAGGAGTCTTTGAGTGTCCTTTAGCTTTCTAGTGATGGCAGCACAGATAGAGTAGGGAAGAGAACATTTAGAGCATCAGTCAAGGCATTGAATGCAAGTGTTGGGATGTCATGTTGAAGTTATGCAAGATGTTGGTGAACCCCTTCTTGGACTATTAGTCACATAGCTTTAGAAAGGATATTATACAGTTGGAAAAATTAAAGAAGCGTTTTCTTCAGACTTTCATGTTTCACTTACGAAATAGTTGCCAGGATTAGGAAGGTTGAACTATTGTGAGAGAATGGAAAAACAGAGTCTGTTTTCATTATAGGGTAGGAGGTTGAGAAGGGGGTCTGCTCGAGGCCTATAAAATGATGAGGGGTATTGATAAGGTGAACAGTGACAGTCTGTTCCGTAGAGTAGGAGGTGAGTGGAAATAACTATAAGGTGAGGGGGTGGGATTTAGAAGGGTCGAGAGGGGACAGCTCTTCACTCAAAGGGTGGTGGGCATATGGAACGAGCTCTCAGAAAACGTGGTTAAGGGAGGTATGCTAGTTTCCTTTCAGAAATACTTGAATAACCATGGATGGGAGGTGTCTGGGCTGAAAGTTTATTGTCATCTGATTGCACAAGTAGAACCCGAGGTTACAGCGTTCTCTAATTCTTGGTGCAAAACATGCAGACACACATGCAGACATGCATATAGACAAACAATACATATGGAGGCAAATACACATATACATAAAAATATAAATAGTGTTTCGTGAAAAATAGAGTCTCGGATGTTTAGTGAGCAGTTCCTTTGGTCGTTCAGTGTTCTCACTGCCTGTGGGAAGAGGCCTGCTTCTTAGCCTGGTGGTGCTTTAATGCTCCTGTATCTCTTTCCTGACAGGAGTAGCTGAAAGAAGCTGTGTGCAGTGTGGGAGAGGTCCTCAACAATTTTGTGCGCCCTTTTCCCTCTAGAGCATGTCGATGGAGGGGTGGGGGGGGGGAAGGAAGGGAGGGATAAAAACAGAAGGATAGAAACAGAGGAATAGATACAGCACTCTACCTGCTGTGTGAGTTGACTTGCCTGGATAGCATTCAGAGTACAGACTTTTACTGTAGCTCATGTCCATAAAACAATTCAATTGACTTGATTCCTTCATGTAGATGTTTGCAATTGGAAACAACTGTATAATTGATTCAATGTTTGAGGAGCCAAAGCATCAGGCTGAAGGGATCAGTTATTAATGGGCAGAAAGGAGTGGGGGATTGCTTCAATTAATGCTGGCAGAATTCCTGCTCCTTGACAAGGATTCAAATGCTGAGGCTACATGGGCTCTGGTCCAAAATGGTAGTGTTAGTATTGGATGAACATTGCTGTCAACATTATAACATGACTTATTCCGGCAGAGGCTGTGTCTATCACATGACCATACCTTCATAAGTGGCATCCGGTGAGATTGACACCATGTCATTGGAATGCATTGCACCCACCATTTTCATACAGCACAGTAACTGGTCCTTCTGGCCCACGAGCCTGCGCTGCCTAAATACACCCAATGTGATCAATTAACCTAGCAACCTCTTACGTCTTTGGAACATGCAAGGAAACCGAAGCACCTAGAGGAAACCCACATGGTTATGGGAAAGAATATACAAGCTCCTTACAGAAAACATTGGATCCGAGTCACCGCTAGTTGGGCTAACCATTATGCCAATTATGCTCCCCTATAGAATGAATTAATGAAAGATTAAAACTGTTGAAACCAGATCTTCAGTCTAACCATGTCCCGACAGAGCTACATCAACTCGATTTAGAGGTCTGATGTTCCCCACAGCATTATATTAAAGAAGGCAATTTCAATTCCTCATTGATTTCTTCCACGCTGAATAATTTCCTCTGATCGTGAACGGATGATCCAACTATTGTTAATTACAAACCCTTTCCAGGAAGTCCTGTCAGTTTCTTCCCTGAAAAATGCCCCAGTCTCAATTTCTAATTCTCCATCATTTAATCTGTTCATTTTGACTTAAAAACTGCTGCCTTATTTTTGGAAATTGTTTGAACACTGCCCTCTTGCATTAGTTTCAATTCAAGGAAGAGTATTCTCCATTGTTATTTATTTTTCAGTCCCCTTGTTTAGTTTAATCTTTCTGTTCAAAAATCATTTGTTCTTTGCATTTTCACTTCATGCTCTCTTCGCGTTCCAAACCCATTCTCCTGAGTACACTTATTTCTTGCCGCATCCCGCTGTGACTCATTGCACCACGTCCTCTGCTTAACACACATTTTCCCTCTGTTCATTTCCTCCTACAGTCTATGATATGTGAGAGCACAATCTTGGCATAATCTCCCTAACCCCTTGATTCATTCCTTCCAGTCTCCTTCTTTTGGTTGCAGGCATTATATTTATGTTGTTTAACTAAATCAAGGTGTAGAGTGCCAAATTGGATAAAATGCCAAAATGTTTCCTTGGATCGTTGCTTTCTTCAGGGGTGCAGTGCACATTTTTTAGGTGCTGGAGCTCATCAAAAACTGTGACATAGAGGTCTTGCGAGACCTGGCCTTGGTGACCATCATGTTGTATTTGGCATTGTATAATTGACAGCAAACTCTAGGTCTACGAAGTAGGACGACCGGTCGTGGAAGAAACAGGTATGTCCAGCCTAGAAAATAGGTGGTGGGGGGGAGGGGTCCGCAACAGGCATACGTGTTTCCCTGGCAGAGTAGTTCCAGCTGTGTGGGGGATTATGGGTAACAAAGATGGCTATTGATCATGCATTGAGCCACCGCCGCCCTCAGCGGGCCTGGGAGGTGCTGGAGCAGCCCCTAAGTGGTCCAGTGAAGTGCCGGAGTGGCGCTGTGGTGAGCTTCAGCAGCACTGCACCCCTGGCTTTCTTACTGACGTTATTTTTTTGACTAATAAAATTTGTTTCTTGCCCACGCCTTAAAAAATTCCAATTAATGTCAACAGTTAATACTTTACATTCATTGTGATGAGCTCAGAGCTTTATATGAACCAAAAGTCCTACTCAGGACCTACAGTAACCATCAGAATTTTTCAAAAGGATGAGTGAATTCAAAATTTATTAAAATAACAATTTTCAAGCAGCATGAAGATGGGAAAAGATCAGTAGGTTGATATGTTTATCTCTCTCTCTATCTACATATGCATCTCTTTCTTTCTATCCATAATACAATAAAATCCCTGTTATCTGGAACTCAAGCAACTGGCAAAAACAAGTTGAGGAAAATAAATAAATAAATGGATAGCTAGAATGAATAAAAGTTTAAAATTGTAGAAGTTAATGTTCTCTGAAGTAACACATAAACCTTTGGTGGAGATGGGAGCAAATATTCAGCCAGCGGAGTGCCTTAGATGTGCCTTGTTCATAGCAGCTGTTTGAATAAAGATGTGTGAAACAGTCATGGCATCGCCCAGTTTGAAGAGCTGGTTGATGCCACTCGCCATTGGGGTGACTCTCTTAAAGTGTCTCCTTATCACTGATTAGTAAGATCCTTTATCTGCAATAGTATATTATTTAAATATATTAGTAAGGCTTTATCTGTAAACTTGAGGGAGGGGTGTTAATTATCGATAATGTTATTGTTCATTTTTCAGGTGGCTCCTTGGAGGGGAGAAACCTGCAGATGCAGCGATGTTTAAATGTTTTCAAAGAATGTGATTGAAAATTAAGTAAAATTCTTTAGGGTTTATATATTCATGTAAGTGAAGATTGGTCAGTGTAAGTCCAATATAGTATTTTTTTTATTTTAAAATGTTTATTTCTAAAGCAGGTGTATTCATTAGGCATTGTAAGATTGAGTCTGAAGCAATTGGAAATGTGTGTGGGTGTGTGTATGTATATCCATTAATCTATTTATGGGCTCTCAGGTGGCTTATGAGTCCAATCTTAGCTTTAGATTGACAAAACAGAACGAAGACGCCTGTATGTGTGTTAGTTAAACGTGTACTGATGTTGCACTCCAAGAAGCACATGATACTTCAAAAATTGACCAACTAATTCATTGGCATGGAAACCACGATGATTGGAGACGATGGATTTGTTGTAGCCTTCATCCGCTTTCACAGCCGGTGAGTTCGGAGTACCTTCGCCCGCCTCTTCCACCGTTGAGGTCTTAGTTGGGTCGTTCTTTGTCAGGGACCTCACCCTCGGCCTTATCGCCATGGGTGATATAAGAAACATAGCTCCTGAAGCCATCACTCTCGGGATCTCCAGACTACAAAAGGTCTTCCACCATGACAACTTCACTATTCACGGAGACGGTATCTATATCTACCATACCTATATATATTTATATTTTATACACACACACACACACACACACACACACACACACACACACACACACACACACACACACACACACACACACACACACACACACACACACACACACACACACACACACACACACACACACACACACCCCCGTTGGGACAAAGACACTATTTTCCTTTATTTGTCCTTCCCCCTGTGATCCAAAGTTTTAAATATTTAATTAAACAATTCACATGTAATTAAATGCACATTCCATATTCAAGGTTATTTGGATACATTTTGGTTTGACCATGTAGAGATTACAGCACTTTTTACACATAGACCCCCATTTCAGGGCACTATAATATTTGGAACATTTGACTTCACAGGTGTTTGTGAGTATGTTTAATTGCTTCATTGGTGCAAGTATGAGAGAGCAAGGCTTGCTTCTAAGCTTTTGATTACCTTTGGAGCCTGTAGTTGCCATTTTTCAACATAGAGGCCACAAGTGAGCCAACGAAAGCCAAAGAAGCCATTTTGAGGCAAAAAAAAACAAGAAGAAAACAGTTAGAGGCATCATCCAAATGTTAGGATGACCAAAATCAATAGTTTGGAACATTGTTAAGAAGAAAGAGCATGCTGGTGAGCTCGGTAATCACAAAGGGACTGGTATTCTAAGAAAGATCTCCACTGCTGATGACGAAGAATTCTCCATCGTAATGAAGAAAAATTCCCAAACTTATGTTCGACAGATCAGAAATGCTCTTCAGGAGGTAGGTGTGGCCGTGTCAATGACTACTGTCCATAGAAGATTTGATGAACAGAAATACAGAGGCTACACTGGCATTCAAAAGACATTTGGACAATTATCTCAAAAGGAAAGCTTAGAAGGATATGGAACAAATGCAGGCAAGATTCAAGGTTCTTTTATTGTCATGTAATAAAATAGGTGTAATATTACATGGAACTGCATTTAGTCAACCGTATAGCAGACAACAATTCACCATCAGCAGAAATTGCCAAGCGTCTCTTACAATCAGAGTCACAATGTCTGTGGATCCTTCTCCAGCACCTCCCGCATCCTCTGCAGCCACACAGACTTCAGTCCAAACCAACGACAACCCAAGCTCCAGATCTAAACCTCTGACCTGATGAGAAAGCCCTCAGCACCCTTAGCTCTATCCGGTTCCAATCCCTTCAGTCAGTCTCCAGCAGTCTCCAGCCTGATGTGGGTCCTTTGACCGTAATCACCAACAGCCTGCCTCCTGTGTGTTCTTCAGCCACAGCGCCCCTCACTGGTCTGCCACCATGGTTATCTCCTCTGCTTCTCCTCAAATGGGGAGTGTCTCCAAAAGTGGGGACGAGACTAGAATGCCAACTTGGTTAGCATAGGTGAGTTGAACCGAAGGGTCTGTTCCATGCCGTATGAGTCTACAACTCTGTGCTCTTGTGGGCTAGGGTTGAGCAGTTCCACACTGAGCTGTGATGCTTTTGGACAGGATACTCCCTCTTTGCATCTATAAAAGTTGGCAAAGAGACATTGGTGATTTTTAGCAATTGGTGCAATTTTTTATCCATAGCATCAATGTCATTGGATCAGGACTGATTGTAATGATATATTATAAATCTTCAAAACTTCCAGTGGCATTGACACTGTCTGAGGAGCTTGGAGGCCTTTTCTTCCGCCAGAAACATTAGGACTCACATATGGCATCTGTAATTTATAGTCTGAGCCTTTGGCAAGCTCTCTATCTGGCTGAAGTCCATTTGCAGGAGCTGGCTTATGTCTTTTGCTCTTGACCCTGGTTATCCCAGAACCCAAGCCGTGACCTCCCAACTCTTTCATATCTGCATAAAAAATGCCAATGAAAATATGTGCCAAATGTCCTGCAAGACATCCAGACCAATTTTCTGGCTATGGTTGGGGCAGTCAACTTACCTCCACAAACCCATGGAACAGGGCGGCAGGGTTAGCAAAGAGCAACATTATTACAGCACCAGTGACCCAGGTTCAAATCCAGCACACTCTGTAAGGAGTTTGTATGTTCTCCCCATGCCAATGTAGGTTTCCTCCATGTGCTTCATTTCTTCACACCTTCCAAACACGTACAGTGATAGATGGTTTATTGGGGTATTTGGGCAGCACGGACTTGTGGACCCTTTACCATGCTGTAAGTCTAAATTTAATTTAAAAAAAACACAAAAGCACAGAAACAGGCCATTTGGCCCATCTAACCCTTGCTGATTTATTATTCTGCCTTGTGCCATGTGCCTGGACCATGACCGTAAATACCTTTCCCATCTATGTAACTATCCAAATTTCTCTTAAATGTTGAAATCAAATCTGGATCCAGCACTTGTTCTGGCCACTTGTTCCACCCTCTGAGTGAAGAAATTCCTGTTAAAATTTTACCTTTCACCCTTAACCCAAATCTAGCTCTGTCTCATCCAACCTCAGGGGAAAAAGCTTGCTTGCTTTTTCTGATCTTTACCTCTTATAATTCTGATGTAGGTGTAGGGTCATTTATCTAGTACTTCTGATATAGCTCCCTCAAAATTGGGGAGACTGAACATGGACTGGGAGATCACTTTGTTGAGCACCTTCGCTTTGTCTGCTGCAACGACAAGAACCTTGCTGTGGCCAACCACTTCAATCCCACACACACCATTGCCACACTGACATGGCCTCATGTACTGCCACTTTGGCGACCCTCAAATGGAAGGAACACCTTATATTCTGTTTTGGCTGTCTCCAAACAGACAGCATCAGTATTGACTCCTCCAATTTCTGTTGAACCACTCCCCCAGTTTCCCTCTTTCCCTAACCTTCTGACTCCCTCCCTCCAGCTTCCCACCCTCTTCCCTTCCTACTGTCAGAAAGTTACCCATCATAGCCATCGACCCTCTCCCCTTCACTTCCTTTCTCTTCTACCTTTCCACCTGTATCCACCTATTCCCTTTTACCTGTTAACCTGTACTCCTTCCCCTTCCTCCCCCCACCCCCCTCCTCCTCACAATTTAATTTAGGCAGCTGCCTGATTTTCGTCCTTCCAGATGAAGGGCTCAGGCCTGAAACATCGACTGCCTTTTCACTTCCTATAGATGCTGCATGACCTGCCGAGTTTCTCCAGCACTTTTGTGCACTACACCCCAACATGTTGACCTCCTGGTTCATATATGTGGCAAGGTCAGAGCGAAATCACTACTGCCGTGTGATTGAAGTCACTGGTACTTTCAATGCATACATCCCTGCATGTGAAGTGGTGGGAGAATCAACATAACAAAGGACATCCGTTCAATGTAATAATTCTGCAAGCGAGATTTGGGATTGACTGATAGTCACAAAGAAAATAATGACTTGTTCCAATATTGGGGCCTGGAAGTTGGCAGCCCTTGACAAAGTCTGATCTTTTTGAAGTGATTGGTGCTTTTCTTTTGGAAATTTACAGCTCTTAGGGATTTCCAACCGACACTTTGGCTGGACTCAGTTTATTTTGGCCAAGATTTTGTAGCAAAGACTTTGTAGCCAGGCCTTCAGCCTTCACAGTGAAACAAAGAACGTGATTGACAGCAGCAACCTGTGGCCACTGATGGTGGGCAAGTACGTAGGGGAAGAGGAGGGTGCACGTGATCCATTGGACAATGCATGACATAAGTACCTCAACTTGACAGTATATTTATTCTTAACAGCCATCCTAAGACGAACACTCCAACTAAGACCATATCAATACAAATCTTCTGAGCTTTATTAACATGGTTTCCTTCAAAAAATGTCCAATGTACTTAATGACTAAAGCACAGTCCAAGTCAGCCTTGACAAGATATGCATTATGTTTGCCATTTGTTTGCAATGATTATTCAGTTGAGGCAGGAATTTCCTTGCCTTTTACATTGTTTCGGAGATTTCCAGAAAAGAGAATACAAGAGGAAAGTTACTTTCATCATATATCTTCTCAGTTTTTTACACACCATGTTGATAATGTTGACCTGGTCATTTCTTTGAGAGAACTTCGGATTGCTCTCCATGCTTCAGACAACTACAAGAGAAAACAGCTGTGGCTTGTCAGTTTTTGGTCTGTATGCTTTTTATAACACATCTATTAACAATGAAAGTTGAATTTATCTTTCTCAGTTGAGTTCATGCCTGTTCCAGTGACGTTCCAATAATATTCCATACAAGATTACATTATTATCCAGACTTTTGCTGCTAAGAATTCTTTGAGTATTTACAAAAAAGCAATGGGAAAATAATATTTATACATTAAAAATGCTGTTTCAATAAAACAATTTTGAGGCATTTTTTGAACTGGACATTTTAAGCCACTTAGCGTAATGTGCTAAATGGCCATACAATAGAGCCATACAGTGTGGAGGCAGGCCCTTCCACACAACTTGCCCACTCCAACCAAAGCATCCCACCCACAACAGTACCACCTGCTTGCTTTTGGACCATATCCATCTATATCTCTCTGTGTGACGTTTCCACCTTCCCCCTGTGACTGCATGGGTTTCCTCAAGGTGCTCTGGTTTCCTCCCACATTACATCCATGCTGATAGATTAATTGGCCACTGTAAGTTGCTCCGAGTATGTAGATGAGTGGTAGAATCTGAGGGGAGTAAGTGGGAATGTGGCAGATGGAGTTCAATCTAGAAATGACATCCTTTGGAGGGTCAATCTTGAAGGTGGAGTACATGATTAATGGCAGGATTCATAGGAGTGTAGAGGAACAGAGGGATCTTTGGTTTACAGATCCCTCAAGGTTACTATGCAAGCTGATGGGGTAGTTAAGAAGGTGAATGGTGTGCTGTCCTTCATTAGTTGAAGGATGGTGTTCAAGATCCAATAGGTAATGTTGCAGCTCTTTAAACTGATTAGACCAATGGTTCTCAACCTTTTTCTTTCCACTCACAAACCACTTTAAGTAATCCAATGCCATCGCTGCTCTGTGATTAGTAAGGGATTGCTTAAGGTGGTATGTGAGTGGGAAGGGAAGGTTGAGAATCACTGCTCTAGACCCAATTATTACTGAAATATTTTGCTTGAGAAAAATTGTCATTGGTCCATTTCCTTTGGAGATATGAAACCGTGCACATAACGAGTCAATTAGGTACGGTTAAAACAGTGGTTTTCAAACTTTTTCTTTCCACCCTCATACCATCTTAAGCTATCCCTTACTAATCACAGAATACCTACGGCATAGGGAATACTTCAAGTGGTATGTGAGTGGAAAGAAAAAGGTTGAGAACCATTGGGTGTAGAGGAGATTTTCCAGGATGTCGCCTGGATTGGAGAATATGCAAGCAAGTTTGTGTGAGCTTGTGCCTTTCTTTTTAGAGTGATGGAAGATCAGAGGTAATTTAATAGAGGTATATAAGATGATGAGGCATAGATTGGGTGGATAGCCAGCACCTTTTCCCAGGGCAACAATGGCCAATACTAGAGGATATCAGTTAATGTGAGTGGAGAGAAGTTTGGGGGAGATGACAGAGATTGTTTTTTTGCACAGAGAGTGGTGTGTGCCTGGAATGTATTGCCAGGGTCAGTAGTGGAGGATGGTAACACAGGGACATTAAAAATACTCTTATATAGGCACTTTGATGTAAAAAAAAGATAGTTATGGGGTGAGAGGGAGGGAAGGTTTAGATCACACATGTCAAACTCAGGCCCGCGGGCCAAATTTGGCCCGTGATATAATTATATTTGGCCCGCAAGATCATATCAAATTAGAGCTGGCTCGCTGGCCGCCACGCCAGTATAACGCATGCACAGCTAATACTACAAATCCCAGAATGCTTTGCAAATGCATTGGCACCGGCCCGTCAGCCCGCTAATCGCCCCCACCTCCTCTCTTTACTTTCATTAGCATCTGCGACCTGTCGCCCAACTCACATGTAATAAACCCCTTACGAAAAATGGGCAAACGAAAGACAGAAAACAGGACCTTTCAAGACAGGTGGGAGGCAGACTCTATGTTCATCATTTTAAAAGACAAACCTGTCTGTCATTGAAGCAAGTTGTTATTTTTTTGACTTGTTGGCTTGTGAAAAAAAATACATTTAAAAGGAACTTAAAGGCTATACAGAAATATTATTTATCGAATTTTTTTTAAATTTCTCATTTGTTAATGCTTCTTCTGGAAAGAGTTTAACCAAAACTATTATTAAACATTTATTTTAATAAGAAAAAGTTTAACATTACATATGTTGAAAGAAGAGAAAACATGCAGATGTTGTTGAAAATTTTCAATAAATATTTAGTTTGGCCCACGACTTAGTTCAATTTTTTAATTTTGGCCCTCTGTGAATTTGAGTTTGACACCCCTGGTTTAGATTGATGAGATGTAGATTTATATGGGCTGCCATAACATTGTGGGCTGAAGGGTCTCTACTGCACTGTACTGTTCCATGTTCTGTGTTTAATAAAATATAGAATTTATATTGGATTTTGTGCAAATGAATGGTTGACTGTTAGCAGAGATTTGCTGGGCCTAAAGACCTATTTGGTGTTTCTCTCCATGATGATGATTCACTGATTGGAATCAAATTGGAGTCAAAATGAAAAAAAATGATTAAAATATGACTACCCATCTAGCAGTTACTGTATGATTAAACATTTTTTGGCCATTCTACTCCAGTCAGTTCCAAAATATTGTGATATTTTGCACAAAACAGCAAAGAAATGTGGAAAACATTCGAAAATACCAGAGAAATTAACATTAGAAAGGTTATGCTGAAATTGATCAGGGGGGTCTAGGATGGGGCTCTTTGTAGTACAGTAATATTATTATCACAGATATATTTCACAAGATTCATGAGAAATGTACCAGCAAATGATGCTTTTCTAAAAAATTAAAAAATCTATCTCAGGAATGTTTGAGTGAGCAATATTGAAGGGAATTTTTCTGGATATTTTTCCTTGTGCCTTTCATGTCTTTACAAAATGATCCTGTTTTCAGGATATTTCACAGATAGTCTTAATTATTTTGTTTCCCAATGAGATTAGAGGGCAGGTCCATTTTTTGTGTTTTCAGTAACAGAAGGACCTTCTGTACATAACAAGAGTTTTGAAAACCTATCAAACATGAGCACTTTGCCCAACCATGATGCATTAATAAATTATCGTGGGATTTCAAGAGTCAGCTACATCTGACACTACCTACTTTGTACCTTTCACTGCCTCAGGATAGATCAATTGTTTGCTTGACAGGCAATCTTGGATACATGTTTTTTCAATCTTCAAGAAAAACATTAGTAAGGCAATGGTCATTCCAGTTTATTCTGGCTCAAGTGTATTGCAGTGTGCACCAAGGTAAAGTGAGAAAGTTTGATTTGCGTGCTATACAGCTCATCAACCCATACATTGTGCAGTGTTACAGAGTTACTGAGAGATCAATTGGAACAGAGGAAAGGCCACATTATTTTACTATTATTGTGCAATGTTTTCATTTCCCGTTGCAAACTGTATTCTTCCTTTTGACTTTGTTTGCTCATGGACCACAGTGTGTGATGGGATCAGATGGATCTCTCATATTCGGCCTGGCTTCTGATCATGTGTCCTCCCCACTAACAGGGAAGTGCATTGCCACTTCTATAACATCAGTTGCCTTCCCCTTTCTCTGCTTTATAAGCCGCTGCACTCTCATCTCCTTGTTCAACCTGCCAGGCCCCTCTCATTAAAACCTAGCCCAGATAACTGCTTGTCCCCATTTTCATTCCAGCACCAAGTCCTGCACATCAGTTATGCAGGCCGCCTTCCATCTTTTAAAGCACTTGGGGATATAAACAAGTCATGCTTTAAGAGAATTGGCATATCCTTTGTGAGGGGAGCAATTAATATTATGATGATGTGTGGCTCAGTATGACAACAACATCATCTACAAATTTGCTGACAATATGATGGTAGTGGGATGTATAAAAAGGGGTGATGAGTCAGCACACATGAGGGGGATTGAAAATTTGACTGAATGGTGTACTAACAACAACCTCACACTCAATATTATCAAAACCAAGGAGCTGATTGTGGACTTTAGGTGGGAAAACCAGAGGTGTATGATCCAGTGATCATTGTGGGGTCAAAGGTGGAGAGAGTGAGCAAATTTAAATTCCTGGGAATCATTATCTCAGAGGACCTTTCCTGGACCAAACAGACAAATGTCACCATGAAGAAAGCACATCAGTTTCTCTACTTTCTCAGGAGATTTCAGGTTTGTTATGGCATCAAAATCTTTGGAAACTTCTACAGATGTGTGGTGGAAATGGTCCTGACCAGTTGCACCATGGCCTAGTATGGGGACACCAATACCTCTGAGTGAAAAGCCCTGCAAAAGGTCATCGAAGCAGCCTCGTACATCACAGGCAAAACTCACTATTTCATCGAGAAAATCTGCATGGAACGCTGCCCTCAGTGAGCAGCATCAATCATCAAGGATCCACACCACCCAGGACATGCTCTGTTCTCACCGCTCCCAGCAGGAAGGACGTATAGGTGCCACAAGAGTTGTACCACCAGGTTCAGGAATAGTTGTTGCCCCTCCACCTTGGTACACACTACAATAATCCTAAGCTTGACAAATAAGGGCTGTGGAGACATTTTCTGGAATTGATTTCAGGTGTGTGGATAGACTTGGAAACTGGAGTTCCTTCTCCTGGAGCAGAGGAGTTGAAAGGAGAAGTGGTGGAGTTGTTTAAAATCTGAATGGATTGAAAGAAACCCGTTCACATTGGAGATCAAGTGAAGGGCAGGGGCGCTTGGAACAAAGGTGATTGTCGGAAGAACTAAAGCTGAGTTTGGAAGCAAATGTTAAAGGTCTGAAACACACTGCCATGGCACAATGAAGGCAGAATCAATATTCAAAATGCAACTGATGGGAATGAATAGGGAAACATCAGCACAGTTAGTACAATACTATTACAGCACCGGCGACCCTGGTTTGAATCCACTGCTGTCTTTCAGAAGTTTGTACGTTCTCCATGTGGCCTGCTTGGATTTCCACCAGGAGCTCCAGAATTTAAGCAATTGATCTATCTTCCAAAGTGGAAAACTAGGTTATGCAACAAAGGGATTGTCTCTTGAATAAAAAAAATGCAAGCGGTAAAAGTGTCTAGCTATTAAATTATTGCTCTAAAAAATGGTGCAATGAAAAATAAAATACTGCAGATGCTGGAAGTTTGAAATAAAAACAGGAAATGCTGGTGGTGTCAGCATTTGCAGACTCCTCCGTCTTGTTGCCTGGCTTTCCAAATATCTCAGCATTTCCAATTGCCAAGCTAGTTTGTTCCTGGAGGAGCCTACACAGGAACCTTCATTGAAACATCCCCTTTTTAACTCCCCTGATGCAATTGCTAACTTGGTTTCAACATCCGCACAGCTTGGGAGCACGCTAATCCTTGCCCTGAAAGTTCAGAGACAGAGTGATTTCATTGAGAGTGAAACATGGAAAAGGTGGCAGCAGGAGCCAGGTGACCGAGCATGCCATGTTTCAACAGAAAAGATCTGAAGGGAGGGTTAATTTTGCTGCAATATCTCACATTCCCAGCAGTTCAGCTCAGCTCAGCTGATCTCCAGGGCACTGGTTACAATCTTCAGGTCTGATGTAACTCAAAATTAAAATTTGAGACATCTTTCCTTCTTCAGAATCCACTCCCTCTCCAGTCGTTATAGTGTTTATTTTGTCCTCACTGATCCCAGCTGCTCACTTGCCTTCAACTCTGCAAACACATTTAAAAAAATAGTGAAAAGTACTGCCTCTACTTAAACGTTTACTGATTATGGAATTGAATTGTTTTATTGACACCTGTACTGAAATACCATTTTTTGAACTATCCAGGCAAGTCAACTCATACATCAGGGAGGCAATTGTAACACATATTCAAATAAATATGGCACGGTTCGCATAGCAGATAGCACAATGCTATTACAGCGCCAGGTTTGAATTTGGCACAGTCTGTAAGGAGCTTGTGTTTTCTCAGTGGCTGCATTGGTTTCGTCTAGGTGGTCCACGTTCCTCCCACCCTCCAGAAATGCACAAGGATTGCAGATTAATTGCTGTTTTCATTCAGCACGGGCTGGTGGGCTGAAAGGGCTTGTTACTGTGCTGTATCTTAATATATTAAAATAAAACAAGTGAGTTGTGTAGTTAAATATTGCAGCATATAGAGAAAAGAATCAAAATATGGTGTAGAATATGGAGAAAATATAGTTAAATCAGCAAGTTATGAGATTTCCTGCTTCTGGCTTATTCCTTGAAGAAGGGTTCAGGCCCAAAACAGCAGCGTCTGCAGGCTTCCATGTTTCACTCCCATTCATGTTTTAGCAGCTTTCTTCAGACAATGGGTGTAGATGGTGGCAGCAGAGGGGAGGTTGGTTTCATCCTTGCAGGTTAAATTGAAGAGTGTCTCCAATTTCATCATTCTCCAATGCATCACAGTAGGATCCAACATTTTAGACTCTGTGCTTCTACTTAGTGTTAACCAATAAGATCTTTTTTTTTGTAATTGACAGTTTTCATTCTTTCTACAGCTGGATAATTTTCTGATTTTTGTGGTTTGTAATGATGCAGAATTTGCTTTGGAATGATTTCACCTGACCATACTTGCCACAAAATGCTGGCAAACATTCATCCACTCTTGTTGCATTTGTGAAATCACACTTGCCCTGGGAAGAACTTCATTGTTTCTGTGTGTGCATATGAAGAGTCCAAAGTGACACGATATATTTGAATGACCCAAATAGAGTCCTCCAGCATGGAAACAGGCCCATAAGCCCAGCTGGTCTATGCCAAACATTGTTCCCTCCTGCTTTAGTCCCACTTTCCCACATTAAGCCCAGACCCCTCCATTCCCCTCAAATCCATGGAGTTTCTTAAAGGAAGTTAGCATTCCTGCATCCACTACTTTGTCTGAGAGCTCATTCCATATGTCCACCACCCTCTGAGTGATGAAGTATCCCCTCACATCTCCTCTAAATCCAAACCTCATCACTTTATAATTATGCCTTCTCACCTTAGATTCTCACACTTTGAGGAACAGACCGTCACTATTTAGCTTATGTGTGCCCCCTATGATTTTGTGGACCTCAATAAAGTTTTGTCTCAACCTCGTACAATTTAAGGAAAGCAGACCTTTTTTTTCCAGTTTTTCACCAAGTCCACTTCCCTAATCATGACAGCAACTTCATAAATCACTTCTGTACCCTTTTCAACATCATAATCTCCTTCCTTTAACAGCGCAACCACAACTGTGCACAATATTTCAAGTGTGGCCTCAGCAATGTTGTGTTCAACTTCAACATGACATCCCAACCCTTGGATTCAGTGCCCCAACTGATGAAGGCAAGAGGCCCACCTACTCTCTTCACCACTCTGTCAACCTGTGCTGCCATCTTTAGAGAGCTTTGTACCAATACTCGTATGTTCTTCTGGTCCATAACCATCTTCAGGGCAATGCCCTTGTTAGAGTAGGTTCTGCCCTGATTTGGTTTACCCAAATGCAGCACCTCACATCAAGTTGAACTGCACTGCCATCCCTTAGCCCAGTTCCCCATCTGCTCTGGATCCCATTGCAAACACAGGCAACCTTCTTCATTGTTCGCTGTAGCATATATTTTCATGTCATTAGCAAATGTAGTCACCTTGCCACAAATGTCCTTTTTTAATTTAATTTAGACATGCAGCATGGTAACAGGCTATTCCGACCAATGAATCTGTCCTGCACAAATGCCCCAATTAACCTACAATCCCTGTGAAGGGTGAGCAGAAACTGGAGCAGCCAGAGGAAATCCACGCAGACACGGGCAGAACATACAAAATCCATACAGACAGCGCCTAATTCGAACTTGAGTCATTGATTCTGTAATAGCATTGCGCTAACCTCTACACTAACCATGCTGGCCCATCCTTCCCCAAATCATTTACAAAAGCAAGGTCTTCGTCCTGAATCCTGAGGGACTCCAGCCTGAAAAACTGCCCTCTGCCACCGCTCTCTGATTCACTGAGCCATTTTTTTAATCCATTGGCTAATACCATCTGCCCTGGCCTTCTACACCAACCTACCATGAAGAACCTTATCAAATGCCAAAAATAATCACACTTAAATGCATGGAGCATTTAAGAATAAAGTAGGTGACCTTGTTGTACAGATACAGATTAAAAGATATGACATTGTGGCTTAATGATGGCTGTGATTGGGAGCTGAATGCCCAAGGGTACACAGTGTAAAGGAAAGATAGGCCAGTAGGTAGAGGGGGTGGAGTGGCCCTGATGGGAAGCAATGATGTTAAATCATTAGAAAGAAGGGACATAGGGTCAGAAGTGGTAGAATCCTTATGGGTTGAATGAAGAAATGGCAAGGATAAAAGGACCCTAATAGCAGTTATATACAAGACCCCAAACAGCAGCCGAGAAGTGGACTACGAGTTACAGCAACTGGAAATAGCAAAAAGTGCGCCAAAAGGAAAATGTCAAAATAATTATGGGGTATTTTAACATGACAGGGGATTGGGAAAGTCAGGAAGGTACTGGATCTCAGGAGAGTTTGTAGAATACCCACGGGATGGAAATTACAGTGGTATGAGAGAGGAACTGGTCCAAGTTGACAGGAAAAGTAAGCAGATGGGGGGAATGGCAGAGCAGAATTGGATGATATTTCTATGAGAAATTAAAAAAAAGTGCAGGGTGGATATATTAAAAAAAAAGAACATTATGAATGGAAAAATGGCACAAATGTGGCCAACAAGAGAGGTTAAGGCTAAAATAAAAGCAAAAGGGAAGGTATACAAAGAAGCAAAAATTAGTTGGAAAACAGAGGACTGGGAAACTTTTAAAACACAGAAAGAGACAAAGAAAGTAATTAGGAAAGAAAAAATGATTTAGAAAGGAAGTTGGCAAATAACATACAAAAGAATACTAAGTTTTTAAAAATATATAAAGAGTAAAATAGAGACATGGGTAGATATAGGACTGATTGAAAATGATGCTGGAGAAATTATAATGGGTAACAAAGAGATGGCAGAGGAACTAAATGACTATTTTGCATCAGTTTTCACTGAGGAAGACAATAGAAATATACCTGGCAGTCAGAGGTCTCAGGGAATAGAATTAAGTACAGTTAGGATTTCTAGAGAGATAGTGTTTGGTAAGATGAATGGACTAAAGATAGATAAGTCTTCTGGACCGGATGAGGTGCACCCATGACTTCTGATGAAGGTGACTTTGGAGATTGTGGAGGCATTGGAAATTATTTTCCAGAAATCAGTAGACACTGGCATAGTTCCGGAGGATTGGAAGGTCGCAAATGTAATTCCACTGTTTAAGAAAGGAGGGAGGCAGAATAAAAGAAAATTATAGGCCTATTAGTTCGATGTCAGTAGTTGAAAGGTTGTTGGAGTCAATCCTCAAGGACAAGATTATGAAATACTTCAAGGTGCATGACATGATAGGTCCAAGCCAGCATGGTTTCATGAAGGGAAGATCTTGTCTGACTAACCTATTGGAATATTTTGAGGAAATCTCAAGAAGGACGGACAAGGGAGAGAGAGGCTGAGGATGTTGTGTATTTGGATTTTCAAAAGGCCCTCGATAAGGTGCTGCATAAGAGGCTGCTTAATAAGATGAGAGCCTGTGGAATTACAGGAAATATATTAGATTGAGTGGAGCATTGGCAGGTAGGCAGGAAGCAAAGGATGGGAATAAAGGGATCCTGTTCTGGTTGGTTGCTGGTTACTGGTGTCAGTGTTGGGTCCACTTCTTTTTATAATGTATATTGATGATTCAGATTATGGGTTAGTTTTGTGGCCAAGTTTGCAGATGACACCAAGATAGATGGTGGAGTAGGAAGTGTTGAAGAAACTGAAAGGTTGCAGAGAGACTTGGACAGCTTAGGAGAGTGGGGAAAGAAATGGCCAATGAGATACAATGTTGAGAAATGTGCAGTTGTACATTTTGGAAGAGGAAATAAACAGGCAGATGATTATTCAGATGGGGAGAAAATTCAAAATTCAGTAATGCAATGGGACTTGGGGGTCTTTGGGCTAACATCCAGGTTGGATCAGCAATAAAGAAAGCGAATGCTATGTTGGCATTCATTTCAAGAGGAATAGTGTACAAGAGTAAAGAGGTGTTGATGAGGCTCTATGGGGCACTGGTGACACCTCATCTGGAGAACTGTGAGCAGTTTTGAGCCCTTTATCTTAGAAGGGATGCAATGATGTTGGAGAGAGTACTGAGAAAATTAACCAAGATGATTCCTGGAATACAAGGGCTAATATATGAGGAACATTTATCAGCTCTTGGACTGTATTCATTGCAGTATAGAAGAACAAGAGGGGATCTCAAAGAAACATTTTGAATGCTGAAAGGATTGAACAGAGTAGATAGAATAAGATATTTCCCTTAGTGGATGAATCCAGGACAAGATAACAGTCTTAGAATTAGAAGGTACCCATTTAAAACAGCGAGGAGGAGAAATTTCTTTAGCTAGAGGGTTGTGGATTCGTGGAATTCGTTCCCACATCCAGCTATGGAGGCCCGATCACTGGAGAAGTTTAAGGAGGAGATTGATCGGTATTTAATTAGTCAGAGTATCAAGGGATATGGGGAAAAGACCAGAAATTGGAAGTAGATGTGAGAAAGGTTTAGCTCAGGGTGGAGTTGCAGAGCAGACTTGATGGGCCAAATGGCCTACTTCTGTTCCTTTATCTTGTGAAATAACATCAACTACCTTGTCTACTCTCTTTGTCACATCTTCAAAAAAATTCTATCATTCAGCAGACACAATTTTCCACACACAAATCCATGCTGGCTCTTCTTAATTTTCCATTAGCCATCCAAATGTTGATAGATTCTCTCTCTCAGAATCCTCTCCAGCAATATCCCTACAACTGATGTCAGATTAACAGACCTGTAATTCCCTGGGCTACCTTACAATCTTTTGATCCTCTGGAACTTCCAATTGTTGATGATGTTAAAATGTCTGTCAAGGCCTCAGCAATTACCTGCCTGCATTCCCACAATGTTCTGGGATGCACCTGGTCAACTCCGATACAATATCAGACTGATAACACGACTGATGCCCTCAGCTATCTTTAGTTACCTCCCTCACATCCCACTCCTGCTTATCCAGTTCCGCAGTGAACACATTCAGAAAATATTCATTTGAGATCTTCCCCATTTCCTCAAGCTTACTCAGATAGATGCATCTCCTGGTCCTCATGTCCCTTTAGTGTATACTATACATAAAATCATTTTGGATTCTCCCTCGCACTGTTGGCCAAAGCCATCTCAAGCCCGATTTTAGCTCTCTTCATTTCCCTCTTCACTTTGCCCCTACATTCTTTATACCCCTCAACAGATTTTGACTGCAACGTTCCATTATTCTTTTTCTACCCACACCCTAAGCTCAGAATTTTTCATGGGATGAGGGCAAAATGCCAGGATGGATTTAGAACATGGAGAGTAAACTAAGAGCTCAAATAAAAAGGGTGTGTTCTAGTGGAGTACCCTGAAGACTATGTTTGGAATAGGCCCAGTAGTGGAAGCAGATTTATTTTTGGCACTCTAAGGGAAGAATGTCAAGAAGGGAAGAATTCATAGGGTTGGGGAAGAGGACAGTAAATCTGGATTTGGACCTCCATCTATTCTGTCTACACTTCCTGCTGCAGTTGAAAAGCAGCCAAAATCCAAAAAGACTCATCTTACCCTGACCACACTCTCTTCTCCCTCCTCCTGTTGGGAATAATATTCATGAGTGCGAGATTACACACCACCAGATTCAAGGACATTTTTTTCTGACATTATCAGACTCTTAAATGGATCTCACGTTGATAAAATAATGTTGTGATTGCTCTTTTCCAGCTGATCTCCCTCTGGCACTGTAGCTCTGCACTCTGAACTGCGTTTTTATTCCTGCACTATGTATTGGTTGACAAGTTGGACTGATTCCAAAGCAAACTTCCTCACTGTATCCATGACAATAACCTTGGACTTGACACACTAGATTGCTTTTATATATAACATTCATGGACCTGATTGCTTGATGAACATCTTCTCTGTTTCATCCAGTTGGTGATTGACAAGACATGGCAATGCCCTTGGATGGAAATACAGGTGTAACATTACTGCACAAAGCTAGGTACTAATGATGGCCAAGGTGCAGATAAAATGATAGACTGAGTGGTTGTTCAAGAAGGTGACAGAAAGTTGACCTTCATAAAGTATTTTGTACAAGAGTTTGGATGACATGTTGAAGTTGTACAAGACATTAGTGAGACCAAATTTTGAGCATTGTGCACAGTTTTGGTCACCTAATTACAGGACAGATATCAATAAGCAGAAAGGGTGCAGAGAAGATTTACAAGGATATTGACGAGACTTGAGAATCAGAATTATAGGGAAAAATTAAACAGGTATTCCCTGGAGCATCTGAAAATGAGGGGGGATGTGATAGAGTTATACACACTTATGAGGGATTGTAGATAGAGTAAATGCAAACAGGTTATTTTTTCCACTGAAGTTAGGTGAGATAAGAACTGAAGGAGATGGGTTAGAGGTGAAGTTTAAATGGAACATTAGGGAGAACTTCACACAGAGTGGTGGGAGTGTGGAACGAGCTGGCAGCCGAAGTGGTAAATACAAGTTTGATTCTGTCATTTAAGAAAAATTGGGATTGGTACCTAGAGGGGAGGTGTATGGAGGGTTATGGTCTGGGTACATGTCAATGGGACTTGGCAGAATAATAGTTTGGCATAGACTAGAGGGCCTGTTTCAATGCTACAGTGTCCTATGGTTCTAAGGTGTAGAATGTGGGTAAGGGCAAGATTATTGGCTTTAAACTGAATAAAATGAAAAGACAATGTTAAGCACAGCAAATAGTTGCTGTGATATTGCAGTTATTGAGGTCCGTATTTTTTTACAGGGAGAGTGGTGAGTGCCTAGATGCATTCAGAAAGCTCTTAGATAGGCATACAGATGTAAGAAAAATAATGGAGTAGGGAATAATAATAACAATATCTTGGATGGTTCTCCAAAGATAGGCAGAGAGAAACTGTTTCCCGTGTCTGGGAAGATTGAACTCAGGATAAACATTGAAGAGAGATAACAAGAAATTGTTTTATTCAGGTGCTGTGAAGGTTTGGAATCAGCTGTCACAGATTGGTTAACCATTCAGTTAATAAATGTCTTTGAGATGGGGGCTTTGTAGGAGTTTATAATTATGAGTGAGGGTCTCATTAAACATTCTGACAGCTTCAATATAATTGTCATGGGAAGGATGTTTCCCTTGACTGGGGGGGTGGGGTCCAGAATGAGGTATCACAGCCTGAGGTTCAGTGAACAATGGGAGGCTAAAAGGAGTCAATGGGTCAGGCAGTGCCCATGGAGAGAAGTGGAATTATATGTTTCTTGTCATATAAATATGTACAGATTCACCAAAGTTCTTACTTGGTTCTTACACCATTTACAAATTTGCTGTTGACACCAAATAGTGGGCTGTATAAAAAGCGAGGGAGATTGAAAACTTGGCTGAATGGTGCTCCAGCAACAACCTTGCACTCAAAATCAAGGAGCTGTTTGTTGACTGTAGAAAGGGGAAACCAACAATCCAGTGATCATTGGAGGGTCAGAGGTGAGAGTGAGGAAACTTAAATTCTTGAGAGTCACGATCTCGGAGTGACTTAAGTCATCAGGAAGAAAGCACGTCAGTGCCTCGAATTTCTCAAGAGTTTGTGGAGGCTTGGTATGACATCAGAAACCTTGGCAAACTTTTGCAGATGAGTAGTGCAAAGTATACCTACCAGCTGCATCACAGTTTGGTAATGGGAGCACCCACACCTCTGAGTGAAAAGCCCTGCAACAGCTAGTGGACACAGGCCAGAACATCACAGGCAAACCTCTCTCCTCCAGTGAAAAGATCTATATGGAACACTGCCATCGGAGAGCAGCAGCAGTTATCAACTATCCACACCACCCAGCACACACTCTGTTCTCACTGCTGCCATCAGGAAAGAGGTATTGGTACCACAAGGCTTATAACCACCAAGTTCAGGAACATTGCTGCCCCTCCATCATCAGATTCCTTAACAACAGACTCAATCAAGGACTCAATCAGGGACTCTGACTTTGCACATTGATTACTGAATATTTATTTTTTTCTGTATAAGAACATTTTACACTACTGACAAGTAGAAATTCTGCCTGACCTGCAGGAAAGAGAATCTCAGGGTTGTATGTGATATTGTGTATGTAGTCTGGCAATGAATTTGAAGTTGAACTTGATCTCTCTCAGTGACTCTGTTTGTCTTCACTCTGTACTATGATTTGAATTGCTGTTCAATGCATGTGCTGATGAGCTGAACTGCTCACACAAATCAAATGGTACACATGACAATATACCTCAGTTTAAGATGGAAAGGCTTTGGAGGTCACAATGGAGAGTTTTCTGGAAATGATTCCAGGCATATGGATAGGCTGGGAAGGCAGGGTTTATTCTCCTGGGGCTGGAACAGAGGAGTTGAAAGGAAATGTGGTGGAGTTGTTTTAAATCCAAATGGATTGAGTGAAACATTCACATTGGAGGATGAGTGAAGGGCTAGGGCACATCGCACAAAGGTGACTGTCGGAAGAGCTAAAATTGAGTTTTGAAGCAAATGTTTAAGGTTGGGAACACACTGCCATGGCAAAATGGAGGCAGAATCAGTATTCAAAAAGGGACTGATTAAGGATTGATGGGAATGAATAGGGAAAAGGTGGTACAGTTAGCACAGAGGCTATTACAGAACCAGTGGCCTGGGTTCACATCCACTGCTGCCTATAAGAAATTATAGCCACGACCAGCTCGGGCTTCCTCCAGGAGCTCAAGTTTCCTCCCAGTATTTAAACAATTGGTCTGCCTTTCAACATGGAAAACTGGTGCAAGTATACAGTTGTTAAAATATTGCTCTAAAAAATGGTGCAGTGTAAAGCAAAATTCTGCAGATGATGGAAATTTGAAATGAAAACAGGAAATGCTGGACTCCTCTGTATTGCTACCTGACTTGCCAAATATCTCAGCATTTCCAATTGCCAAGTGAATTTGTTGCTGGAGGAGCCTACACAGGAATCTCCATTGAAATGTCATCTTTTTAACTCCCCCAATGCAATTGCTCACTTGGTTTCAACATCCGCGCTAATCCTTGCCATGAAAGTTCAGAGACTAAGTGATTTCATTGAGAGGGAAGTGTGGAAAAGATGGCACCAGGAGCCAGGTGACGAGCACGCCACGTTTCAACAGAAAAGATGAGAAAGAAGGGTTAATTCCTAGCAGTTCAGCTCAGCTCCTGATTCCCAGAGTGCCAGTTACAATCTTCAGGTCTGATGTAACACAAAATTAAATGTTGAGACATCTTTTCTTCTTCAGAATCCACCCCCTCTCCAGTCATTATAGTGTTTATTTTGTCCTCACTGGTCTCAGCTGTTCGCTTGCCTTCAATTCTGCAAACATAGATCAAAAGATAATTTAACATTTTGAAAAGATACTGCCCCCACTCAAACCTTAACTGAATTGTTTTATTGTCATGTGTACTGAAATACTACAAAAAGCTTTGTTTTTTGTGCTATCCCTGCAAGTCAACTTTTCCAACAGGGAGTGCAATAATAACACATACGGAACAGTTCGACTAGCGGTTAGCACAACGCAACTTTAGTGTCAGCTACCCAAGTTCAAATGTGGCACTGTATGTGAGGAGTTTGTACATTCTCCTAGTGACTGCGTGGGTTTCCCTAAGGTGGCCTGGTTTCCTCCACCCTCAAGGAATGAATGAAGTTTGTTGGTTAATTGGTGTATTTATGTGGCCTGGGCTCTTGTGCCTGAAGATCCTGTTCCCTGCTGTATCTCAGAATATTTTTTAGAAAGTAAAACAAAATAAATGAGTTGTGTAGTCAGGATAAAGATAAAAGTATCAAAACATAGTGTAGAATCAAGAGAAAATATAGTTGAAAGGAACAGGACTACTAAGAGTACTTCTTTGGTCAATGAGAGGTCCATTTGAGAGAATGATAACCTAGGGAAAGAAACTGCCCTTGAATCCGGAGTTTGGCATGATCAAGCAGAAGGGGGAAAGAAGTGTGTGATCAAGGTATGGTGGGTCCTTTAATATTTTTACAGCTTTCTTCAGACATCGGGCAGAAGGGAGTATGGCCTGATCAGTGTTCACAAGTCCTTGCAATTTAAAATGAGGGTGTCTCCAATTCCATCATTCTCCAATGCAAGATGAATCACTTTGATACTAGTACATCCCAATATTTTAGACTCTGTCCCTACACTTATGAGCCGATAATGTTTTTTTATTTCATTCTTTCCACAGCTTGACAATTTTCTGATTTTCTCCTTTTAGTTTTCAATGATGTAGAATTTGCTGTGGAATGATTTCACCTGACCACATGGATAGAACGAGATGCCAGCATAGAGAGTCACTCACCACAAAACACTGGAAAATGTACATCCAGTCTTGTTGGATTTGTGAAATCACTCTTGCCCTGAATACAGTTTACAGTCACCAATAAGTAGAAATTCTGTCTGGCTTACAGGACAAAGAATCTCAGATTTGTGCATGATGACAATAAATTTGAACATTAACTTGAATTTGCTGCAGTTGTGCAGGTATGTAACAGAATAAATTAGTTACCATGATAGAGGAGAAGAGATAATAAAGATAAAATCATAGATCTGAATGGAAGTGCCAACAACAGCACAAGTACCATCCTTGGCTGTGAGTTGGTAGTGCCATTCGATTTTGCAAGGCCACCCTCCAAACAGTCACCAGTTAGGCTCCCACTTGAGTTAATACATCCTCTGTATGTCAAAGAGCTACAGCCATCTCATTGGCTCGCATCTACATCACAGTGGTCATAGGCATTAACTCCCAGAACAATTGAGCAGTGCCATACTGGGGAAGGCCATCATCCAGAATCTCTCCACCTCAGTAATTACCCTTTTGCCACGATGTTTGCTGAAGGCTGGGTGCTCCGCAGGTTGTTAATGTGGTCTTCATGTGGCACTACATATCCCAGATAGCAGCAGCCATACCAATCCATGCAAAACTATAGGTAGGCCCGGTGGCCACATATCCAGTGGGTACCATTTAATGCCCAAGGAATCAGAATCAGAATTTATTGTCATGAACAAGTTATGAAATTCAGTGTTTGTAGCAGTTTCATAGTGAAAATGTTCATATTATAACCAGCTGTTCACCATTGATATTTTGGAGGAGGAGACAGAGAGTAGTGTAGCCAGGTTTGTGGATGATACCAAAGTGAGTGGAAAAGCAAATTGTACAGAGAATGTGGAGAGGCTGCAGAACGATATAGTTAAGTTAGGTGAGAGGGCAAAGGTTTGGCAAATGGAGTACAACGTTAGTAAATACGAGGTCATCCACTTTAGTAGGAAAAATAGAAGAGCAGATTATTATTTAAATGGTGAAAAACTGCAACATGCTGTAGTGCAGAAGGACTTGGGAATGGTTGTGCATGAATCACAAAAGGTTGGGTTGCAGGTACAACAGGAATGTTGGCCTTCATTGTGAGAGGAATTGAATTAAAGAGGAGGGAGGTGATGCTGCAACTGTAAAAGGAACTGGTGAGACCACACCTGGAGTACAGAACGGTCTCCATACTTGAGGAAGGATATACTGGCTTTGGAGGCAATCCAGAGGAGGTTCACCAGCTTGATCCTGGAGATGAGGGGGTTGACTTACGAGGAGAGACTAAATCATCTGGGATTATACTCACTCAAATTCAGAAGAATGAGAGGAGATCTTATAGAAACATATAAAATTATGAAAGGGAAAATTGTTTTCACTGGTAGGTGAGACCAGAACTAGGGGACACAGCCTCAAGATTCAGGGGAGTAGATTTAAGACGGAGATGAGGAAAAACTGTTTTTTCCAGAGAGAAGTTAATCTGTGGAATTCTCTACCCAGGGAAGCAGTTGAGGATACTTCATTAAACATATTTCAAGTTCAGTTAGATAGATTTTTACATAAGAAAGGAATTAAAGGATATGGGGAAAAGGCAGGGAGGTGGAGTTGAGTCAATGATCAGATCAGCCATGATCGATGGGCCGGATGGTCGACTCCTGCTCCTATTTCTTATGTTCTTATCTTATGACATTACTATAAAAAATAAAATAATATTAACAATAATAGTGCAAGAAAAGTGAGGCCTTGTCTTTGGTTCATTGATTCTTCAGGAATCTGATGGCAGTGGGGAAGAAGCTGTTCTTGTGCCATTGAGTGGTCTTCTTTAGGCTCCTGTACCTTTTCCCAGATGGTAGCAGAGTGAAGAGAATGGTGGGGGACTTTGAGGATAGAGGTTGCTTTTTTTAAGACACCACCTCATGTAGATGTCCTCGATGGAGTGAAGTCTGGTGCCTGTTCTCTTTCAGGTTAAGTTTATCCTTGTCCAGAGAGTTGGTGCCTCCATACCAGGCAGTGATGCAATCATTTGGAATGCTCTCCATAGTACACCTGTAGAAGTTTACGAGAGTCTTCGGTGACATACCGAATCTCCTCAGACACCTCACAAAGTAAAGCCCCTGGCGACCATTCTTTGTGATTACATCAACATGGAGACTCCAGGATAGATCCTCGGAGATGTTGACACCCAAGAATTTGAAGTTCTTGACCCTCTCCTCTACTGAGCTCTTGATGAGGACTGGCTCATGTTTCCCTGACTTCTTCCTGAAGAACAGAACAGCGCTTTATAGGCTTTACAGGCAGGGCTGAATTAATGTAGTGGCGAAAGTAGCTTATTCCATGGGCCCTGCATTTTCAAGGGCCCCCTGCATTTATGTTCGATGAATTATGAACATTTTTGTTTTCATCTTTGTGCAGCAGCGATGAGATAGGACACTGATAGTCTGTGTTAATAACCCCGATTAAAGGTGTTCATTGGCTGAAATGCTCGCAGCCATCCATGCCTCCCCGCACAGCTGCATGCCCTCCTGCCCCCCATCAGCCATCCACCCACCCAACCCCCTCATCTAACTCCCAGAGCAGCAACAGGGGTGCAGTGCTGCTAGAGTTCACCGGAGCGTTGCTCCGGCATTTTATCGGGCCACTCGTGCTGATGGCTCAATGCGGGAGCAATAGCTGTCTTTGTTACCCATAATCCCCCTCGCAGCGGGAACTGCTCTGCATTTCCCTTGGCACTGGCACTGACAGAGTGGTTCTCACTGCTTGGGGGATTATGGGTAACAAAGATGGCCATTGCTCCCGCATTGAGCCAGCCATCAGCCACTGCCATTAGTAAGTCTTGTTTTAACAATAATGTGTAAGTAAGTTTTAACAGGGGAAGGGAGGAGGTGCAATTTTATTGTCCAGTTAAGTGAGTGTGATTTTAGTGTAAATGTAATTTCAGTGTAAGTGTAAGTGCAAAATGTGTAAGTAAGTTTTAATGGGGGGGGGGTGCAATTTCAGTGTTTGCCATAGGCGCTATGTTCCCTAGATACACCACTGGTAATCACAGTGATCTGAGAAAGTAGCATCATTTTATTAAAAATAATTAAGACTATTTCAACTTACTAAAATGGACATGCTGGGTCAGTGTCAGAAACTCTCTCGGGGTGGGGAGGAAACGCCGTAGTCACACCACCAGCCGGCACTATTTAGGGCCCATTTAAAATAAATGCTACAGGCCCCATAGTACCTTAATCCAACACTGCCCACGGCCCATGATGTGGTGCTGACCTATTCCAGCATCAACCTAATTCTTCCCAATCTCACACCCCATAACCCTCCCTTTTCCTACATCCACATGCCTATCTTAGAATCTTTCTAATGTCCCTGTTAAACCAGCTTCCACCACCACCCCCAGCAATGCATTCCGGGCACCCACAACTCCCTGTGTAAAAGAAAAACCTCTGTCATCTCCCCAAAACTTTCTTCTGCTTATCTTAGACAAATGTCCTTTGATTTTGGTCATGGGGAAAAGAGCTGTTTGTTTACCATATCCATGCCTCTTATAATCTTCTATACAAATCTAAGCATGAGTTTGAACTATAGACGTTCAATGCAAAACGCTGCACAGCCGTTAGTTTTTGAGCTGTGGGCGACAGTTAGACATATTATTCATCACATGAAAATTGCAATTTGTGACTCACTGTCAGAACCACATTAGTGGCTGTTCTGACCTATCTCCCTGAACTCTAATTAGCCTGAGTCTAATTACTGGGAAAGCAGACATTCTCCTGTTCAACGAGCAAGGCCTGCACACATGCTTAGCTTTGATGGAATCGTTCTCTGCACTCTATGATAAATATTTGATGACATAATAATAAAAATATATATCTAAATGGTCTGCAGACCACACATTAAATGATTGATTTATATATTGGTTCACATCCAAGAAAAGCAAACTAATTTCTTTTATGTTCATGGCTAAAGTCAATATTATTTGTGTTATTACATTGCCTAAGTATAGATCCAGGCTGCTGGCACTTTATCCATCCAAATTAAAAAATAAACCATGTGCTTGCTTTAGATCAAAGTCTTTACTTATCTTAAGATAAGTAATGAAAAATGCATTAAGTAAACCAGAAATGTGTAATTCTCCATTTGCCTTCTCATTTAAGAACAGAAAAAGTTAAACATGTAATAATATTTCTTGAATTTATCACGTGCGCAAGTCTAATAGCCGATAAAAATGTTTAGCCAGTTTGCTTTTCTGGTATATTTTCTTAGCTGCTGATCTTAGCACCTAACAGCCTGAATACACCTGAGATTGTCCGATCTCAGCAGGCACAGGACTTGGAGGGGAGCCTGTCTAGGAACACCCAGTGCTGTAGGTTTCTGTGAGGGGAACTGGACAAAGTGGCAACTCTCTGCCTGTCTTATGGTAGACATAAGGTAAAGAATTTCATGTATGTTGCATTCAAAATGTGGCATTACATTACAATAACGGAACCTTTATCTTTATGTTGTACCTTTTATTCAGCAAGCGAGTTGCAGCTAATACTCAATACCAGTGTCATCTTCACTCTGATTGGGGGAAACCAGAGCATCCGGAGGAAATCCACGTAGATCACAGGGAGAATGTACAAAGCCCTCACAGACTGTGATGGATTCAAACCTGGACCACTGGCACTATGATAGCATAGAAACATAGAAAATAGGTGTAGGAGTAGGCCATTTGGCCCTTCAAGCCTACACCGCCATTCATTTTGATCATCCACTCAGTATCCTGTTCCAGCTCTCTCTCCATATGCCCTGATCCCCCTAGTCACAAGTACTAAATCTAACTCTCACTTTAATATAGCTATGGAACCAGCCTCAATCACTTCCTGTGGCAGAGAATTCCATAAATTCACCACCCTCTGAGTGAAAAAATTCTTCCTCTTCTCAGTCCTAAAGGACTTCCCCTTTATCCTTAAACTGTGACCCCTGGTTCTAGACCTTGCTCAACATTGGGAACAATCTTCCTGCATCTAGCCTGTCAAATCCCTTAAGAATTTTGAACATTTTTATTAAATCTCCTCTTAATCATCTAAACTCCAGCAAGTACAAGCCCAGTCGTTCTAGCCTTTCTTCATATGCAAGTCCCGCCATCCCTGGTATCAATCTGGTCAACCTTTTCTGCACACTCTCCATGGCAATGATGTCCTTCCTCAGATAAGGAGACCAAAACTGAACACAATACTCCAGGTGAGGTCTCACCAAGGCCCTATACAACTGCATCAATACCTCTCTGCTCCTGTGCTCGAATCCTCTTGATATGAACGACAACATACCATTCGCCTTTTTTACTGCTTGCTGCACCTGCCTGCCCACTTTTAATGACTGATGAACAGTGACACCCAGGTCTCTTTGCATCTCCCCTTTTCCTAATTGGATACCATTAAGAGAGTACTCAGCCCTCCCATTCTTTCCTCCAAAGTGGATAACCACACACTTATCCACATTATATTGCATCTGCCATGCATTTGCCCACTCACCCAACCTGTCCAAGTCACCCTGCACACTCTTAACAGCCTCTACACAGCTTACAATGCCACCCAGCTTTGTGTCGTCTGTAAACTTGGAAATGATGTTTTCTATTTCCTCATCTAAATCATTAATATATATCGTAAATAACTGGGGTCCTAGCACTGAGCCTTGTGGTACCCCACTAGTAACTGTCTGCCATTCCGAAAAGTACCCGTTCATTCCCACTCTTTGCTTCCTATCTGTCAACCAATTCTCTATCCACCTCAATACATATCCCCTATACCGTGTGCCTTAAGTTTGTATAGTAATCTCCTGTGTGGGACCTTATCAAAAGCCTTCTGAAAATCCAGGTAAACCACATCTACTGGTTCTCCCCTATCCACTCTACTAGTTACATCCTCAAAAAATTCTATAAGATTAGTCAGACACGATTTTCCCTTCATAAAATCATGCTGGCTCCGACCAATGAATTCACCACTTTCCAGATGTGCCGCAATCACATCTTTAATAACTGACTCTAACGTTTTCCCCACTATCGATGTCAAGCTAACTGGTCTACAATTCCCTGATTTCTCTTTCCCGCCCTTTTTAAAAAGCATTGAGGCAACTACTACGCGAACCAAATTGATTTTAATTACGTTGCAATTGGAGTCATTTTTTTTTTACAAAGCACCCATGCAGCTGCAGCAAGTAAGAATCCCAAAGCATATGTAATTGTACAATGTATCTGACATTTTTTTACTAACTAGGGTCATTGAATGGGAAAGTGAGTGAACAAATGCGTTAGGCTGCAGCGAGGCAAGAACAGGGGGGTTCTGCAAAAAAAAGGGTGCAGGCCGAAGATGTCAGAGCAACAGTTACCTAAAAATAAAAGAGAAGAAATAAAGAAGCTGATTAAAACAGAATGGCACAACCGCACCTCTGCAGAGAAGGAGAAAAAAGAAGTTGCCTGAATTCATTAAATTCCTGATGAAGTCCCAAGTGCATAAACATACCTAGACTGAAGACAAGGCGCTGTTCCACAAGCTTATTGGGAAGTTGAACTAAAGAGTGAGAATGGATAGACAATTAAAGCAACAGGCAAATGAAAATTTGTGGTCACCTTCCAGATGAAACAGATGTTCTGCATGGCACTAATGCTGGTATCACAGTCGAGCAGCTAGGAGAGCAGCCGCATAGTTTGTGTGACCTGGATTCAGCCCTTATCATTGGTGTGACTGCGTGGCGTTTGCATATACTCTTTGTGACTGCATATGTTTCTTCTGGAAAACCCAAAGTCCTTCCACATTCCAAAGATGTAGATTATTTCAGCATTTATATGCCTGTAGTATGAAGGTGAGTGATAAAAGCTATAGGAAACTGGGAGAATCAAAGAAAAAATGGAAATGGGTGGATTCTGAGTTGTTGGCAGGGACCTGGTGAGCTGGAAGGCAATTCCATGCTGTATGATGTAATGATTCAGTCACCCAATCCATGTGTGTCGCCGAGACCACATAATGAACTGAGTTGAAACCAGTGCAAGTGAGTCATCTGGATGGGTTCTCGGTTCCTGAATAGTGGAAAAGGAGGAGGTAGAAGCGCAAGTGTGGCTCTTTCTGCCACTGCATGGGAATAGAATAGGTTAGTTGAGGATGGAATGGTCTTCTTTTTGAATACTGAAAGAAGGGATATGATGGTGGAGACACTGTTTGGCATGTGCAGGGAGGCAAATGTCTGCCACTTTCTTCATTGACACCAGTTCTGCAACACATTTTTACAGGGGGCACTGGGTAAAGTTGCAAAATAAATATTGATCATCTAATTTTCTTCTTACTTTCCCTCATGAAGAAAACCCTCAAATTCAAGTTTATCATCACATGTTTCAAAATATGCATTGGGAGAGGTTGTTTTGCGAACAGACCAGTAGGTCTGTCATACTTAATTCAAAGAGACGGAGTCTCGTCAGTTGATCCAGAACAGACCAGTAGGTCTGTCATACTTAATTAAAAGAGGCGGAGTCTCATCAGTTGGTCCAGAGAAATTATATAATTATATACTTTAGGCTTCATTCAGCAGTCTTTTAATGGCAGGAAAGAAACCGTCCTTGAATCTGGTGTTGCATATGAATCTTTTTTACTGACAAAAGGGGGTGAGAAGAATGTGGCTGCAGTGGGATGACATTTCAGTAGGTTGTTTCATTTCCAAAGCAGTGGGAGTTGTTGATGGAGTCGATGGAGGGAGGAGAGTGTGATGGACCAAGCCTCTTGCTCACCAGTGTTCACCTCACCACAGGCCACTCTCTCTTGACAATGCTTATAACCTCTCAGGGAACCCGTAAGCAATTGTGGTGCTCCTAGCTGTTAAAGTTAACTAAGGGAGCACAGACAAGTGACTAAATTCCCCTGGTCTGTGGGTTAACTGCATTAGATGACTCCTCTGAGTCATGAAGCTGTGGTTAAAGTTCCCGAACCAAAATATAAAATCTAGACTGACAGCACAGATCTCCCTTGTGGCAAAACTATTCTGGAAATTTTACTCCCAATTAGGTGTTAAACCAGTAGTTTTCAAACTTTTTTTCCACTCACGTACCACTTTCAGTATGATATAGGTGATCTGTGATTAGTAAGGGATTGCTTAAGGTGGTATGTGAGTGAAAAGAAAAAGGTTGAGAACCACTGTTTTAATTGTGCCTAATTGACTCAATATGTGCATGGTTTCGTCACTCCAAAGGAAATGGGCCAATGACAATTTTTCTCCAGCAAAATATTTCAGTAACCATTGGGTCTCAAGCCATCACACAGACCAACCTTCACTCCATCTACATCTCCCACTAATTCAGGAAAACTGCTAGAATATTAAAGGGCCCATCCCCACCCCAGTCACACTCTCTTTTCTTCCCTCCTGTCCAGATTCATGGACAGCTTCTTTCCTGCTTGTGTCAGACTCTGAAATGGAACTCTGATTGGGAAATAGTTAATGTCCTTGCACTGTTTATAACTGTTCTTTTTTCTAGACCTGCACATTGCTTTTTGTAACTGTACCCTGCACCTCTTGATTACTCTAACACTACTACTCCCTGTACTTCTGTTTATTTCTTTGTTTATAATTGCACAACTTCCTGTATGAGTCAACTCGCCCGGATAATACAGGTAGTCTCGACTTCCAACCTTCATGAGTTACATCCACCTACACATAGAACCAAAATTTAAAAGAATCTTTATTAAAACTACTGTACAAGTTCATATTTTGCATTAGGAGCACTGTATACAGCAGTCCCCGCTCCTGGCCTGTTCCCCACGGCAGCTCAAAGTCCCTTTTTACTGTGGTAGCCTAAGGTCCCTGTTCTTCGAGGTCCCCGTTCCCTGACTTATGACCAAACTTGAGTTACAACCAATCCTTCCATCCCCATTATGGGTGGTAACTCGGGGACTACCTGTATTGCAAAGCAAGTTTTATACTGCATCTTCTGTGTCATGACACATGTGACAACAAACAATTCAATTTAATTGAAGAACATCATACAATGACACAGCATCTTCCACATTCCCAGAGTGCCCCAAAGTTCAGCCAATGAAATTAATAGTTTTGGTGTGGTTTTATACTGTAGGAAATACACTGAACCATGATGTAATAATGACAATAATAAATCGTAATGATGTAGTTTGATGCGTAACATTTTGGCTAAGACTAGGAGGATGACTGCACTGCTCTTCCTCAACATATTGCCACATTTTTTAAGTGTACCAAGCAGTGAAGATTGGGTTCAAGTTTAAAACTCACAGTGTTGCTGTCCTGCAGTGCTGGTTTAAAGAGAGAGCCTAGATTTTAAGGCAGATCTTGGGCATAGGACTTGAACTCTCATTCCTCCAGTTCAGAAGGAAGCTGCAATAAAGGCACTATAGAAATGAAAATAGTTGTTATCAAACATTCCAGCACAGAACAGTGCCAATCTATGTAAATCTACTTCACCATCCTTTCCTCCTTCACAGCCCATAACACTATTTTCTTGCATCCAATTGCCTCTATAGAGTTTTTTTTAAATATCCCGATTGATTCAACCTCAACTACCACCCCTGGTTATGCAGTTCAGGCACCCACCACTCTGCATAAAATAACCTACCTCTGACGTCTCCACTAACATTAAAAGGATGACCCTGGGGAAAATGTCTTGACATTCCAACTCTCATAATATTATATACCTCTCTTCATCTTCCGTCGCTCCATAGAGAAAAGCCCCAGTTTGCTCACCTTGCTTCATATGACTGTTCTCTAGTTCAGACCACATCCTGGAAAATCTCTGCTCCCTCTCTAAAGCTTCCACATCCTTCTTGAGGTGACCTGAACTGAACATCTTACTCTCAGTATGATTGAACCAGAGTTTCCTAGATCTGGAGCATTAGCTCATGGCTCTCGAATTCAATCCCCCGAACAATGAAGGCCAGTACACCACACATGTTCTTAATCACCCTATAAGCATCTGCAGAAACTTGAGGGATCTATGAACTTGGACCCCAAGAATCCTCTATTCCTCCACACAGTTAAGAATCCTACCATTAGCTCAAATTCAAGTTCAAGTTTATTTATCATCCAATTGTACAAGTACAACTGGACCAAGCAGCATTTTCCAGTCCTCATTGCAACACACTGCAAACACACATACAGACATAACACTCATGCAGGGAAATGAATCATATGCCCAATACATATATACAAACGTTAAAACAAATAAATATTATTCTTAAATAAATAGTTGAGTGATGGAGTGTTTAGATGAGCAGTTTGTCAATCATTCAGCAGTCTCACAGCTTCTGGGAAGATACTGCTTCTCAGCCTAGATGTTCTGGCTCTGATCTCCTTTATCTCTTTCCTGATGGGAGTAGCTGGAAGATGCTGTGTGTGGGGTGGTAGGGTTCTATAATTTTGTAAGCCCTCTTTAGACAACGATCCTGGTTAGGGGAAGGGGGATGGGTAGGGAGATCCCAATGATCCTCTCTGCCGCTCTTATGATTCTATGGATTGACCTCCAATCGAATACTCTTCAACAACCATACCACACTGTGATGAACCAGACAGGACGCTTTCGATAGAGCTCCTGTAAAAAGTTGACAGGATGGTGGCCAGTAGCCTTATATGTTTCTACCTTCCTGTTGACTAACTGTTCCACTTCTCTTGTCAACCATGGTTCCTTTACTTGACCATCTTTTCCCTGTCTAAGTGAGACAAACCTATCCAGAACCCCATGGTCCTTGGACATCCTCCAATTTTCTGCTGTGTATTTCACCGAGATTATCTGTTTCCAATTTAATCTCCCAAGTTTCTGCCTTATACAATCATAATTAGGCCTTCCGCAGTTAAACATTTTCCCATGAGGTCTGCTCCTCCCCTTGTCCATTGCCATGCTAAAGGTCAGGGAGTTATTTGCTGAATCTGTACATATTTCACTCACCTCTCACTAACCCTCTTCACCACTTTAGGCTTATCAGAATCCTCCACCCTTCCCAAACGCAGCCACCTGCACCCTCATCCCTTTCAACCCTTTCTTTCATCCTCATTGACCCATTCTGTCATATTAATGATTTAGAGAAGGAAATTTTCAGGACAATTGAATAGTTAGGAGAAAGCAAAAATAATTCCATTACTTTAGTCAAAATATGCCATTGTCCATTACTTAACCAATGTGGTGAAGTTGTAGTTTCCAAGATACGTTTTTGAGTGAATTAAAACATTAAAAATATAAGTAATGCATGACTAAATTTGCATTTATACATTTTTTTAACATACTTAGATACCTGTAATTGAGTTTTTAATTGTGTTCCAGGTTGACTCAGAAGCTTGGGCACTTCATAACAAAGCAGTTGGAGCAAATGTGTCGATGCAATATCGATGCAATTGGAGCATGTATGGGAGTAACTGTCCCACATGTGTGCGGAATTTCTGCCTTTTAGGTTCTAATTTATCTTGTGCTTCAATAAATTTGAAAGGCACTTAGAAATCATCAGGTAAATTTTCATCTAGGCATTATTATTATTCCTTGATGTTTAATTTGACTACCATATATGCTGGCATATAAGACACCTCGAATAAGAAGACCCCTGAACCTAAAATGTAGGTTTTGAGCTATACTCACTGTATCAAACCACCCCAAGTCCCAAGTCTGGCACTTACCACTGACCAATGGAGTGATTCTGCTAGGTACATTTAATTTACTAATTTACAATATTTTAATAGCAAATTAATCAGAAATGTTAATATTAGTATATTTTAAAATAAACCTCTGTGTCTCCTTTAACAGGCTGTTTAAAGCCAGTGTCGATCTGATGACAGTTGGATTGCGTGGATGGACCCTCCGGGGAGGTGCTGATATGTCGCTGTTAACGTTTGGATTTTAAACTTGGCACGTGGGGGCACTGAGACTTCACTGTTAATTTTCAGATTTTATACTTGGTGTATAAGATGACCCCTGGTTTTGGGGTGACATTTTTAAAGGACTGCCTTATACGCAGGAATATATGGTAAATCAATTTGATTCATGTGACAAGATGGAGATTCTGTTAGAACAGAGATAAGGAGAAACCTCTTTAGCCAGAGGCTGGTGAATCTGGAATGGCTGTGGAGGCCATCATTAGGTAGATTTAAAGCAGAGGTTGATAGGTTCTTGATTTGTCAGGGCATCAACGATAATGGGGAGAAGTCAGAAAAATGGTGTTAATAGGAAGAGTATATCAGCCATGGTTCGAATGGGAGAGCAGATTTAATGGGCCAAATGGCCTAATTCAGCTCTGTCTCTTATGCTCTTATAGTCTAAGAAGATACATCCGAGGAAGGAAGTAGAAAAGCAAAGCAGATTTAAGTCTGAAATTTTGTACTATATATTGTTTTAATGTCATATGTTATCTATTTCTAGATATTCTGATGTATCCAGATAATCCAGATATATTACAGAGTCACACAGCAGATGAGATGTGGAATCTAGAGCAAAACATAATCTGCTGGAGGAACTACAATGGGTCGAGCAGCCTTAGTGGGTGGAAAAGAATGAAATTAAGGATGGTTTATTTGTTATAGTATACCCTGCGTAATGCGAAGGGTTCATTCTTAAGCAGTATAAGTGGTTATCTCTAGCATTCATACACCATTTACAGTTAAAAGAATGAACAATTATACCAAGCCTTGCTTTGTGGTTCATGCAGGAAACTGATGGCAGCAGGTTCAAAACCATCTTTAAGCCCTTTTAGTTCAAGCTTCAACACACTTCAGACATTTCCTCAATGGGAGGAGGGAGAAGAAATAGTGCCTGGGGTGTGCTGGGTCCTTCAGTTCGTTGGCTGCCTTTGTGAGGTGGCAGGGGATGCATTTGTAGTCCGTGGGGGGGAAGAAAGTTTTTGTTATGTTCTGAGTTGCATTTACGACCTTTTGCAGCTTCTTCCGATCTTGGGCCGAGCTGCTCCCCTACCCATCCTGTAATTCATCCAGCATGACTGCTTGTGATGGTGAACCTACAGAAGTTATTGAGGGATGCCGAACCTCCTTCGTCTTCTGTGGACATAAAGGTGCTGGTGTCCTTTCATGGCCACAGTGTCAATGTGCTTGTCCCAGGTCAGGTCACTGGAGATGTCTATTCCTATCAAATGAAGCTATCTATTCTATCCACTTCAGCACCATTGATGAGAACTGATGAGAACTCCCCTCTCTCCTGAACTTAATGATCATCTTCTTCAATAAGATCTTCTTCATCTTCTTGATGTTGAGAGAGAGGTTGCTCTCTTGGCATCATGACACTAGACTTTTAATCTCTTCTTGCATCCCATTTCTTTATTATTTGGTGCCCAACCCTCTACTATGGTGTCATTGGCATACTTGAAGGTGGATTTGGCTGTCATTCACAGGTGAAGAGGGAGTATAGGAGGTGTTGGAGAACTATACTTTGGCTCAGCTTGTCCACGCTGATCCTTGCCTGCATTTGACCCATCCCTCTCTTTCTTTGGCTTGGCTTCGCAGACGAAGATTTATGGAGGGGGTAAAAAGTCCACGTCAGCTGCAGGCTCGTTTGTGGCTGACAAGTCCGATGCGGGACAGGCAGACGCGGTTGCAGCGGTTGCAGGGGAAAATTGGTTGGTTGGGGTTGGGTGTTGGGTTTTTCCTCCTTTGCCATCCCTCTAAACCTGTCCTATCTATGCATGCTTTGGGTGTGATTGTGAAGGAGATGTCATTGCCCATCCTCACTGATTGCAGTGTGGTCGAGAACCCTTTCTCAGCACTGTTACATCTTCTCTCAGTTTCAGTTAAGGGTTTTGATGCGGAATATCTCCCCGTGATGCTGCTTGATTCGTTGAGGGTTCCTCCAGCAGATTGTGAACAACAATTCATATTTCAACTGGCAGCTTTGGGGTTGTAACTCATTCCTCTTGGCTATCATTTTGGTCTGATCCTAAATAATTAATTCTGGTTTTTTTCATCATGTATGCAGAGATACAGTGAAAAGCTCCATTTTGCATGCTATCCAGGTAGCCCGCAAAAATAAAAATCACCACCTTCTGGGACCATCTTGAATTAAAAATTTCACAGGAAACGACATGGTGAATGAACAACAGGAAACAAGATTCACCATTAAAAGGCTAAAGCTTCATTTCAGGCATTTGCATTTCAAACCTTCTGTTCCAAAAACATTAAATCTGTAGATTTAACTCACTGCAGATTTCTGTACTTTATTCCACCGTGCTGTTTGACCAAGTTCTCAGAGCCCTTGAAGATATCAAAGCAATTTTCTCAGACCCTGTCAGCTGTTCTAGGTTATTGGCTGCTTCTCCCTTGCTAAGAACCCCCAGGCTTGGAAGTCTCCATCCCATTATTTTCTCTGTTGAGATTGCCCCCCCCCTCTTTCCTCTGTTTAACCCTTTGCTACATTTTACAAGTATTATATGCCTTTTGTCCCTAATATTCCCAGGTTTGACCTATTGTTGAGCACTCAGTAAATTAATCATAATTAAATGACACCTTCAGGGTGACTTTTGAAAAGAAGCATTAAAAGAGAGAGACAAATCTAACTGCTGTTATGAATTACAAGACTCCCCTCAATTATATTCCTTTTTGACTTTTCTGAAATCTCAGCAATTTTGTTGCTAGTGAGTGAAAACTACCAACCACATTTAACATGTCTGAGTTTCATTCATGCAACTGACTGCACGGTTCAAAGTAAAAAATCTTACTGGGTCCGGAAACGCTCCAGAATCTCAGGGAAATAGTCATCGTATATTTGCGAGATTAAACGGGGGGGGGGGGTGGGTGGGGGGGGGGAGCTGGCAGTCTACTCCTTTGTAGGAAGTGTGGCAGCCAATGCAAATCCTACCCACACCCTAAAACCACATATACATGCACACATGCACATACTTTCCAGCAGGTAGTCACTGGAGCTGATTTTATTCAATTGCCCTTCCCTTGGTGTTTGGCCAGTTTCAACATCTCGCCTTCAATTCATTTTTAGGTTTGTAAGGGCTGGGTGACACATTTGCTCCTGAGATGAATACCTTTTGAAATAATGTTCTAGGATTTGTATCAAAGCAAGATAAAAAAATCATGTTTGACAATTTGAAAGGAAACATTCTCCAGTAACTTGCTGCAGAGGCTTCATGTGTTAACCTATATGTAGTGTTTTTGGCTTCCTTTTTAATGTTGATTGGCACACGATTCAAGACGTTACATCACATGCGTACCGTTGTCCTATGTGACTTGGTAGAACTCTGTGTGATGTGCATTTCCAAACTATATTTAGAATTTTGGTCTCCCTGAAAAAGGTTTCAATTGAATGCACAGCGAGCTGCCACGTTTCACAGATTCAGGCAGCCCTGGTGGTCTCAGTTCCAAAGTGACCGTTGTTAGGTAAAAACATCATGAGCTGGGAATGTAGAGGGAGTCACCCAGTGCTGGGCCGTAACAAGATGCAGTTGTGACCTTGTACTCTCAAGATAAGAGTGGGGATGACAAATTGATGTGCAGGAGGCTAGCAGAGAGGGACAGCAACAGTTTATTCATTGGACAATGTCATGGTATGATAATTTACTAAGTACGTATCCTAAGGTATATAAAAAACACCACTTGCTGATAACGGCAGAATGCGCCTTCTCCAACTAACACTGTTAGTTGCAAGTGTTACAATCCGGCAATAAAGAACAAAGAACCTTGATTTCGACTCAGTCTGGTGTTTGACTCACTCATTCATGAACAAAGCAGACCTAACACCGTACACACCCAAAGACTGATCACCTCAGCATTCAGGAGGAGACTTGTGTTACAGCTAGTCACAGGTTGAACCTTGTCAGGATTGGATGAATGCAAAATGCAGCTGATGGAACCCTGGTTAATTCAACAGTGATTTGACAAAAGTATTCTCATTCATGACATCTCTTCTCAGCTGGTATTAGATGAACATATGACTGTTTTCCCTTTGCAAGTAAAACACAATAGTCTGCAGACAACATGGTTGAAGTAAAAACACAATGCTGGAGAAACTTAGCAGGTCAAACAGTGTCTTTTATATAGCAAAGATACATAACCAAAGTTTCAGGCTTGAACCCTTCATCATACCTTGATGAAGGGCTCAAGTCTGAAATCTAGGTTATGTATCTATCTTTGCTATATAAAGACACTCCTCTCCCTTTCTTATGTCCAGAATCAATCTAGCACAAAATGGGAACATACATATTAGGCAAATAGGGAAGCTTCTACACCCTACCCCGTATCCCAACACTGCACCTGCTGCATTAGTATTTGATTAATAATGTATTGTAATTATGTTTAACAGTAGAAATTAAAAAGGCCATCTATAAACAGTATGCTTTTTTGAATTCAAAGCTAACTAAAAGGTTAAATTGTCCAATATAATTTTATTGGAGCAAAGGGTTAAAGCACTGCAGATGTATTTATACAGTCGTACTGAGAAAACACAATGACATTGTGAGTTTTATGCAGTACACTCCTGGGCAGAGGACTTGATGAAGCCCTCAGCCTATGCAGTTGAGAAGTAGCTGATTAGCATAATGAAGGTATGGGTCTGCACTGTGGTCTGCAAGATTTGGAGACAATAAAAAAAATGAGTTTGACCTTTGTGCTGAGCTGACAAATGCTGAAGGTGCCGCACTTTGTGCTCTATGACCTCTCGAGTTCTACCAGCAACTTTTTTAACAACATTAAGCCAAGATGGGTATGGGAGTTAAGAGAGCTCTCTGTATGGCATAGATCTTAGGGCACAACTTCAAGGTTGAAGGGTTCCCATTTAAAACAGACATGTGGAGGGATTTCTTTAGCTGGAGAGTGGTAAATTTCTGGTATTTGCTAGCATGGGTGGCTGTGGAGGCCAAGTCATTGGGTGTATTTAAAGCAAAGACTGGGGTATTAAAGTTTATGGGGAGAAGGCAGGAAAGTGGGGCTGAGTGGGAGGATGGATCAGTTCACAACGGAATGGCGGAGTGAACTTGATGGGCCAAATGGCCTACATTTGCTTCTATATCTTATGGTCTTATGATCTATGCAAGCAGCTGTATTTTAATTCCAAAAGTCTAATGTATCTAGTTTAATGACTTGAAGTCATCAGCAGGAGCTAGTAGGAAAATATGACAAACTATTCTACTGGTTGTGAATGCCGTCCAATGCTCGTATCACACAGCCAACTATATGTCAACTGACTCAGAAGAAAGTTCAGTGTGTTATTTTAAATGAATATGGAATCTGGCAAACTTTCTGTAGAAAATCTCACTCCAAAAGTGCTGGCATCCAAGTATTCGCCAAGCAATACTTCTACACAGGGGCTAACCAATCAAAGAACTTTCCCATTAGTGGACAGAAATAATTGTAAAAATATAGAGTGTTCTGAAATTTCTCAGTGAAAATGGCTCTTTTATTTATATATATTTTTGCTCCTGGTAAATTCTGCCTTTAAATCTCTCCATTATTAACTGGAACATTTAGTGTAGGAAGCGACATAAATAATGTAGCAGCTAGCCCAGTACTATTACAGGGTTCGAATCTTGTGCTGTCTGTAAGGAGTTTGTCGGTTCTCCCCGTTTTTGCGTGGGTTTCCTCCATGTGTTCTGGTTTCCTCTCACCTTTCAAAATGTGTGGAGTTGCAGGCTAATGGGCTATTTGGATGTCATGGGCTTGTGGACCAGAAGGGCCTGTTACCATGCTGTCTGACTAAATTTAAAATGCATACCTTTTAATAAAAGGTTGAATTTTAGGGGCACACACTATGAATGAAAAATTAGTTGCTTGTGCAAACTCTAACAATTCTTATGTCAACACTTCACAACCTGTAAACTCCTCTGTCTTCAAGGGCAAAATCAAGAGGATAACAAGGGTGTGATTACTTTTAAGATGAAGGTGATCTTGACTTAGATATACTGTATGTTTTTCAGTGCTATTGGATCAAAATGCAACACACCACCTAACAGAGTAATGGGAGTAGCTACCACACACACACACACACAGCGTGCCCGTTCCAGAGGAAGGTGCAGCAGAATTTTTTAAAAAGAGAACTAGAGATGGAGAAATGCTGGGGGAACTCAATGGGTCAGGCAACATCTATGGAAATCAGAAGATAGACAGTTTCAGGCTGTAAACCCCTTCATCTGAAATAGCAAGAAAATGGGGAGAATCCCAAATAAAAAGGGAGGGGGAAGGTTGGGGCGGGGGGGGGGGGGTGGTAGGATGGAGGGAGGAGCAGGTGATTAAACAAAACTTGGTCTCAATAAAGCGTTGACTGACCATTTCTACCCATGGATGCTGAGTTCCTCTAGCAGTTCTTTCTTTGTTCAAAATTCCAGCATCAGCTGCTTTTGTGTTTCTCTGACCTGTGCCTCGTTGATGGTGGAAAATCCCTCTCCATTATTACCAGGGTCTCACCTGTTCTTGCAGCTACAGTGGCTGGTTCTGTTCCGTTGTAAATCAATAATGGGTCCACTTGCAACATTAATGTGAGGAGTTTAATGGGAGTGCCATGGGAGATAGACTCTCTTAATTAAAGGGAAGGCTCGCAGGATGCCGTAGGTGCCCTGTGGTTAGTAAGTGATTTCTTAAGGGGGTATATGAGTGGAAAAAAAAAGACTGAGACCACTGGCGTACGACAATAAACTCATTGCCTCTGCTTGGACCAATGCTGTATATGATACAGGACCAACATTTCTTAGCTGAATCCATTGCATACATTGATAAGCAGGTTATTGGCAAATAAATAATGCTTTAAAACAATTTGATTAATCATTTTCTTTACTTTAATAATTAATTAAGTCACATTTGCTCATTTCTTAAACCAATCCTGGATTCAGGTAATTTCAGAAAATTAAAATCAATGAATCATTTACCACCTCTTCTAGACCCAAAAATAAAGTCCATCAGATCCTGAAGTCTTGTCAGCTGAGGACCACTTTTCTGACAACTGTCGACACAACCATGGGCTGCTACTTCCTGCGTGGGTATTGCCAAAGACACTGAAAGTGATCACAACTGTTTGACTTCAGGGCTTCAAGGGAGAAATAATTATGCAGTTGTCCACTCATGAGTGGAATGAGCTGCAAAAGAGGTCTTGTCTGCAAGAGTGAAAGATGGAGCGACCCTCATGGTGCCCTGCCTTTTTCTTGGTGTACCATGTTCTCTTTCTTCTCCCATCACCAGACCAAAGGGAAAAGTGATGGCAGGTGACAAATCTAGAGCTGGAACATCTGATGGTATTGTCTTTGATGGACAAGTATGATGTTGTACAAAGAACTTCTAGTTAATAAAAGCCTTGGTTTGAATCAACAAGCCTTTGATTCTTTCGACGCGCTTGACAACCATTATATTAAAATAATAAAGATTAAAAAAGAGAAAAAAAACTACTGAACTAAACAAATCTAATCTATCCCCTCCCTCTAATCAAGGATACCTTTTTTTTAATTGAAGAGAAAAAAAATGAGTAATGATGTGGAATCAATGGGGATCCTAGAGAACAGATAAAGAATTACCAGAACATATAATAATTATTGATTCTTCCATTTATAAAAAAATTCTAAGAATGGGCCCCATAGTTTCACTAATTGAAACTTTCTATCTTTAATATTATATCAGATTTTCTCTAAACTTAAATAGGACATTACATCATACAGCCACTGAGCACGAGTAGGGGATGCATCTCCTTTCCATATCAATAAAATAGCTCGTCTGGCTATCAATATAGTAAAATCCAAGACTTCTTTCTGAGATGCCAATAGAGGTTCATCTGAATAGCGAGAAAAATCAAACAGAGTAATTAACGGACAGGGTTCCAAGTCAATCTTGAAAAGTGTTGATGGAGTTTGAAAAAAATCTCTTTCCAAAATCTCTCTAAATTTGGGCATTCTCAGAACATACGAATCAGAGGCTTCAAAAATTTTACATTTCCTACAAAAGTATCAATATAGGTGCCTAACTTTTTATCCGGAATTCCGAAAACTGGCAATATCCAGAAACCAGAACTTTTTTCGGTAGATGACATCTACTCTTCAAAGATGGAGTTTGGCATCAAAGATGATCCGACGTGACCTTCGGTCAACTCCCATGTATCCCATCGCACTCTGCTACTTTATAGGTGTCTCTGGATCACCTATACTGATGCCCGTCCAATGTCACAGTGCTTTCAGTTGGCCCAGTGGTGGCTCAATGGCCATCATCACTATCCATAATCCCCCACGCAGCTGTAACAGCGCCAGTGCAGGGGGAACCAAGAAGGGAGCCATTCTCCCGGCGCTAGTACAACAAGGGTGGGGGGAGAGAAAGAGAGAAACAGCAGGGTGGCTCGGGCAGGTGAGGAGGGCAGAGTGAGAGATGGCAGTGCGGCTCAGGTGGATGAGGAGGGGAGAGACACAGCAGTGTGACTTGGTTTGGCAAGGGGGGAGAGAGAGGGCAGCATGACTCAGGCAGGCAAGGGGGAGGAGACATGCAGCAGCGCGACTTGAGCGGGCTTAAAGGGATGGAAATCAAAATGATTCAAAAATCCAGAAGATTCCAGATAACGGCAGGTGTCCAGTCCTGATGATCCTGGATAAAAGGTTAGGCACCTGTATCTATATAATTTAAGTTTAGATATATGAGTCCTGTGTACCACTTTAAATTGTAATAAGCAATGCCTTGCACAAAATGAGGAATCATTAATCAAGCTGAGAGTAGAGAACCAATCTTCAACTGAAAATGTTATGTTCAAATCTCTTTCCCAATCTCTTTTGATTCCAGCCATTTGGACTGAATTTAAGTCCAATAAATTATTATAAATACATGCTATTAATCCACCATGAAAATAAAATCATATATTAAAAAACAGATCAAGAGTCTTAGTATTAGAAATTCTAGGAAATTTCAAAAGTTTGAACTGAACAAAATGTCTAATTTGTAAATATCTAAAAAAAATGCTTATTGGAAAGATTACATTTGGCTGATAATTGTTCGAAAGGGGCAAAATTGTTTTGAATAAAAAGATCCTTGAAACTGTGAATACATTTTCTATGCCATTCCTTTAAACCCGCATCCAACAAAGTTGGTTGAAATAGATGGTTATCTGTAATTGTACTAGCCAGTGAAAAACCATTAATTCCAAAGAATTTCCTAAACTGAGCCCAAATTCTCAATCTATTTTTCATCCACAGATTATTTGTTAATTTGGAAAAGGAAAATGGTAAAAAGGATCCTAAAGCCTTTGATAAAATTTTTATATCAACATTAAGAAATGGTAAGATATGAAGTAAATTCTGTTGGCTCCTTCCCTTTTAAAAAAAAGAGAAATGCAAGTCTCGTTAAACAATAAAGATAATTTCTTTAAACAAATCAGCCAATACCAAAGAAAAGTAAGATACCAGCTGTTTAGAGAAGAATTCATAAAATTCTGTAGGAAATCCATCTAGTCCAGGAGATTTACCTGCCTTCTCCTCCTGCAAAATAGGTTTCTCAAAACTAGCCCTTTTCTCTTGAGAATGTTTAGGTAAATTCAATCAATCCAAGAAATCTGTCATTAAAACATAATCATTCTTAAATTCAGAAGTATAAAAGTTAGCATAAAATGCTCTAAAGGTCTCGTTATTTTGAAATGGTCTGATGTCATATTATTATTGCTCAGGCAAATCTAATTTAATTCTCTTTTTTTTAGTAATTATTCCTTTTAATTGTCCAGCTTGCAACTTGCTAGATTTTTCCCATGACTATAAAAGAGACTTCTATTTCTTAACTATTGTTGTTCATTTGGATAGATCTAAAGTAGATCAAATTTGGTTTTAAGTTCAACTCTTTTCTTATAAAACTCAGGATTTTAGTTTTGAGCAAATAGATGATCAATTTGCTTAATCTGATTAATTAAATCTTGCCTTTCCTTATTGATCTTTTTCTTATTGTTGACCATATGTGAAATCATTTTCTTCAGAATGCTTCATTGTATCCCAAACAATCAAGTTAGAAATCGCTGGGGAAGAATTTGTCGCAAAAAAGAACTGAATTTGTTGCTCCATAAAATCTAAAAATTCTCTGTCGACAAGAAGAGCAGTCACCTTTAATATCTTCCCATAACAGTCTGAATTTCTGACCTAGTTTAGAAGGACATCCATTATACCAGTGCCCAAGAAGATTAAGGTAATGTGCCTCAACCAGTGACACAGTCATCTAGTATGATGAAGAGCTCTAAGAGGTTGGTTATAAGGAAATCAACTCCCACTTTAGGAACAACCTTGACCCACTTCAATTCACCTATAATCGCAACAGGTCAATGGCAGATGACATCTTAATGCCCTCCACTGTATTACCGTCACCTTGACCGCAGGGACATCTACATCAAGCAGTTGTTCATTGATGACAGCTCAGCATTCAAAACCGTCATACCAGCAAAACCATGACCAAGTATCTGGGACTCTATCTGAACCTCTGCAACTGACTCTTTGACTTCCTCGTTGACAGACCCCAATCCATGCCAATAGGCAACGCCAACTCCTCCTCACTGACCATCGACACTAGGGTACCCCAATGCTATGTGCGTAGTCACCTACACTATTGCCTATACATCCATGACTGCATAGCCAAACTTGGCTCCAATGCAATCTATACATTTACCCGATGATACCACAGTTGTTGGCCAAGTAATGGGAAATGGTGAGTCAGAATATAGGATGGAGATTGAGAACTTGGTTGGGTGGTCCCAGAGCAATCTCAGCATCAAGATGACAAAGGAGCTGATTGTTGATTTTTGGAAGGAGAGGTCGAGGGATCACACAACTGTCTGTCTTGATCGGACAAAGGTGGAGAGGATTAGAACCTTCAAGTTCCTGAGAGTCATGTACCTCTCCTTGAGACAGAATATTGAGGCAACAGTGAAAAAGGCACAACAATACCTGCACGAAGCTGGAGAGATTTGGCATGTGGTCAAATACTCTTATCAAACACCTACAAGTGCACTGTGGAAAGTACACTGATTGGTTGCATATAGCCTGGTTTTGTAATTCAAGTGCCTAGGAATGCAGAAGACTCCAGAAGACTGCGCAGTTTTTATGTAGTTGGTAGGAGAGAAGTACAGAAGTAACAAAAGCTTGATTGCTTCACAGGAAGGGGGACCATAAACATTGAGTAGAGTCCTGGGGGCGGGGGGGGAGGGGTGGACTATAGCTGAAAAAAGGTTGAAAACGGCTGGTCTGCACACTGTGATCAACGGACACCATATAGGATATCTGATGCCTTCTCACTCACTCATCACTGGGGACTTCAGCCAGGCCAGTTTACAGAAGGTCCTCCCAAACTGTGACCAGCTTGTCTCCAGTAACATCAAGGTATTGAACACTCTCAACCATTGCTACACAGCCATTGAGGATCCTGACTGCTCCATTCCACACCCACACTTTAGAAAGTTTGATTACCTGCCTGTGATCCTCTTTCCTGCACACAGACAAAAGCTGGAGAGCACACACCTGGTGGAAAATATGATACAGAGATCACTGCCTTCAAGGTGTGAAATATGCCATTGAGAACAAGCCAATCCAGCACCCTAATCTTCTCATGCAGAATTAGTGATCGGGGTGCCAACTCTGTCAAACTCACGGTTAATAAAAGCCTTGGTTTGGATCAACAAGTCTTTGGTTCTTTCGACATGCACTACAATCAGTGACCATGTTGAACCCATGGACAGACAGCATCTCCTTTACCATATGAACCCTGGTGATAAGAGCATTGGAATTTTTACTGTGGATGGAACTAACTCTGTCTACGATCCAATAAAGGCATGTTTTCTATCTCAGAACACCAAAGAAAACATAAGAAAACTTTGGCTTTAATGGATTCCACATCAGAATTAGAAAATGAACTATGAGAAAGGACAAAATATATTCAGACAGTGCTTTTTATATAAATATATAAAAATATATATATATTTATATATATATATATATATATATATTTATATATTTATATATATATATATATATATATATGCAATCTCAGAATTCTGTTTTAAACTCTGCCAAATGAACTGGCTCTCTGGAGCAATCTCATGCCAAGCTATTCCATATTTAAAATAAACAAGGAAGTCAAAACAAAACTTTTTTAAAATGGCCCTTAAAACCTTTGGATGCAATCTGCCTTCACTCTTCTCAACTTCTTCAGTCACTTGATGTCTTTTTACATTCTGTCTTCCAAAAGAAAGTTGCAGATTGAAAGATTTCTGCTATCACATCTGGTAAGACAAGTCAGGCCACATTGACTTTCTGGGATGCCTGAGGAAAGTTGCATGCTGGGAAAAGTTCCTTTGATATATTTGCATGGAAAGCAAGCGAACCTCCTGTAACTAGACATTGACTGTCTGGTTTTAAGTACCAGATGTTTTATCTCTCGAGAGAAGAATGCTTATGTTTTCAAAGTACCTCATTCAGCTGGGTGAAATTTCTCCTCAGCTAATTAGCACTTTAAATGACCTGTCCTTCCTGACACTTCAAAAACTGGACTTCCAGATTTGTTTATTAAATCCCAATTCAGTTTGTCAAAACCGGTGCTGAATATGAAATGAATTTTCCATGCACATAATTGAACTGAGGGAATGCAACAAACATCATTTTGATTCCCCTCCATATCACTCATACGTTTCTTCCAGGCCCTCTTGAGTATTGTTTGGCAGTTTACTTGTCAAGCAATGAGACTTCTCCAATTACTGCAATAAAAACCAATCCTCAATCAAAGGCATGATATCCTTCTCTATCCTCCCTGTTATTATGCTCCTTAGTTTTTTAGTATTATATCTCAATCCAGGTTATCCTGTTCCAAGCCACAGTTGACCAATTCCTCAGAACAATTGCCTTTGAAAGAATTGTGCGTGAGTATAGCCTTATGAAAAAAAATGTCATAAAACTTTCTCTGAAGGGAAAATTCAATAGGAGAAGTAAAGCTAAGCTGAGGGATGAATGAGAAACTAACATGGTCGAATGCAGAGAAACTGGAAGTTCACCCTAAGACTGGGGATGCTGCTGCAGGGAGTGACAGTGTTTTGCAAAGGGAAACAAGCAGCTAAGCTGAAGAGCACTGCTTGCATTTGAAGAGGCTTGTCTGGAAACGTGGAGAGGGAATCCCACAAATTGCACCGTGTGGAACAGCAGCAGGAAAGGGAGAATGTTCATCTATTACAAATGCAATGGAAACATTAAGGAAAGCAAATCATGCTTTGTCTCGATATTGCAAGAAGACTGAACATTGTTCAGAACATCATACAAGCCCCTCCCTCCCTCCCTCTCCATTATCTCCATCTACACTTCCCATTGCCTTGGAAAGCAGACAACATGATAAAAGATTCATCCCACCAGCCACACCCTTGTCCCCTCAGGAAAAAAATTCAAGTGCCATCCGATTCAAGGACTGTTTCTTTGCTGCTGTTATTAGACTCCTGAATAAACCTCACACGAGTTCTTTGTGACTAATCTTTCATGCAATTTTACACCGGCTACAAAAGCACCCTTCTGCAGCATGGAGCCCGCCAAAATACAAGTTTTCCCTGTATAATGCTTTTCACGCCCATGACTCTGTAAACCATTGGCCAGATCTTGCAGTTGTCAGCATTAGCCTAGCAGCTGTGACCTTGTGAGCCAGCTCTTAGAGAGAGACACCAAAAATTAAGTTAAATGTGTTCCCAGGAAATGTTGCTACTTAAGTTTTGAAATAGTGAGAGGGCTTGGAGAAAGAGGGGCCTGTTGAATAACCTTAGGCTTAGGAGGTGGGGTGGGGGGGGGTGGGGTGGGGAAGACATAAAAATGCTGTGAGGTGACAGCTGGTGGAAGTCTCTCAGGGTAGGCTGTGATGGAAGAAATATTACAGCACCTAAATGCCTGCTCTTTGGAGATGTCTGAACACTTCACACCTGCACCAGCGGAAGGAAGAACATGTAAAGTCTTCCTCTGACTGTGGAGCTTTTGGAGCAGGTTGGAATGAGCCTGAGGCTAAAATGCAGACAATGCCCATAGCCCTCAAATCAATGGGCAAATCAATTCAGCCACAAACAGGATCTTGCATTTCCATTCATGGCAAACATGAACTCACTGTTCAGTAAAAGTAATTCCCACCGTTTAAAACAGGAGACGGACAAAAGCCAGATCACTTAGGGAAAATGCTTAAAGGTATCATTAAGGAAGAAATAGCAAGACATTGGGATTGAAATTGTTCTATCAGGTAGACGCAGCATGGACTCAGGATGGGAAGGTTATGTTTAACTAATTCACTGGAGTTCTTTAAGGATATAATGCATGTAGTGAATAGAGATAAGTAGGTGGATGTGACATTTCCAAATGGTGTTTGTTAAGGTGCTACATAAAATAAAATACTTCTACAGAAGATAGGGATGTATGGAGTTGGGGTAATATATTGGCATGGATAGAGCATTGCTTAACCAAAAGAAGGCAGAGAGTTGGGATAAATGGGTATCTTTAGGTTGTCAATCAGTGGTGAGCAAGTGTCACATGGATCAGTGCAGGGCCCAGAAATATTCACAATATACATTTGGAGGAGGGTCCCAAGTCTAGCAGATGCCATTCAGTTGAGTCAAAAAGCAAATGGAGTAGAGGTCACAGAGAGTCTGCAGCAAGATACAAGTAGTGTGCAAGAGTCTAGCAGATGGAGTGTAATGTTATCCACTTTGGAAAGTTAAGCAGTAAATCAGGTTGTTATTTAAATGGTTAAAAATTGTAGCATGTTGTTGTGGAGACCTGGGAGTGGACACTCAGTATCTCTGAAGGAACTCACTTTTGCTTCACTCTTCTAATTATTGAGGAGCTGGGTTATGCCAGTACCATCCCTTTTCTGCAGGTGAACGTTGATGAATTTTGTGCATTATTACATGACAATCTTGATTTTAACTTATTCTGTTATTATTTTGCAAGTCTTGGTGGGAGGAAATAGTGTTTTTAATGAGTCAAACACTTTTTCCCTGAAACCATGCAAACATGTTCTCTGATGCATGTCAGTATTGATAATTGAGGAAATGAAGATCGCACAGCTCAGAAATTCTGAGTGCAGCGTTACTGCAGAGTCTTACTCCAGAATAGAGTTTCAAGGGGTCAACAAAATTCCCACTCTAGGAGCTAATGTGTCTGGAACTGGGCTTGATGTCAGCCTAGACCATGTTACACCAACTTTGACTTTACTTAAGAGAAGAGGACATTTAAAACACAATAATAAACCAAGATGGCTGGATGAAAAAAGAGGGTTGTTATTTAACAAATAATTCTGGATCATTTATTGGTAATGATTTAAGAAGGGTCAACAAAATGTTGTCTCATAATCAATAATTATGGATGTGATTTTTAATTTTTCCCTCAAAAAATTAGAACGGAAAATATGGGAAGATTCCTTGAAGGCCAGGCAGCATCTGTGGTGAAATGATTAATGTTTTGGACTGAGGTCCTATTATCTTTTGCTTTTTGATTGATTCTAAATCTCAAAGCTGGGAGGAGTCCTAGCAGTGAGCAGCAAAAGCATTGTTTATGAAGGAGGGTCTGCATTATATTCTATTTTAATGACAAAATGTTGAGAGCTCACCCAGCAGTGACTTAACTGAAAAAGCACAGATGGTTTGCATTCATGAACTAAGCAGTTAGAATGGCCTTAGAACTGCAAGCCAATGCAGAGTTGCAAACATAGATCAAAAAAGCTTCAGAACTCTTCTTTGTAATGTCAGCAGTCCTAGTGAACATGGTAAGCTACAGGCAGCTATAAAGGAAAGGATGGTCAAGTACCTTTGTGAATAAAATTGGTTCACAAGAGTTGAGCCTTTAAACTTATAAGGGCAGCTTTCATGTTGCTACTCTCTGTCTTGTGCATTCTCTTCTCTTCCTCACTATTGATCACTCCTGCCCCCTGCCTGATCACTCTGCATCCCACGTTACACATAGGCATTCCTTTGTATTATTTGGCTTTGTTTCTCTTTGTCCTTCTCCCACCCCTACCCTTGTCGCTCTGTATCTCTGCTGCATTTACCATGATCAAGTTTAAATATCTGGATTTGATTTTGTAATAAACTTGAAATGAATTGTACATGGAGTGTTGGCTGTTTACCCAGCACGTTAAGTTTGCACCTCTATATTTCTTCCCTTGAATTGACAAGGTTAGGAATAATCTGACTAGGGATAGCCAGCATGACTTCATCAATGGAAGGTCGTGTCTCTGAAGTATTACTAAGTTTCTACTTATAAAATTGAAGTGCCAGTTAATGAAGAAACCGAAGGCTGTGTAGTTAACCAGAAATCATGGCTTTTATTAGTAGAAACTTTGTAATACAATAATGAATGATAATGGGCGTGTACACAGTTATACCCAAGGGGAGTGTCTCTAGTGGTAGAGATAATACACATCCAATGTCAGGAGAGCAGACTAAGCACAGCGAAAGACTGACAGCATGACACAGATTCATCACAGTCTCACGAGACTAATTGAATACATTGATGAAAGTAAATGGGTGGATGAAGTGCATATGGATTTCAGTGAGGCATTGGACAAGGTTCTCCATGCAAGAATCATTTAGAAAGCAATGAGGCATGGAATTAAGGGAGGCCTTGATTAGTGGATACAGAATTGGCTTGCCATAGAAGGCGGAGGGTGGTTGTAGATGGTTTGCATTCTACATGGAGGTCAGTGACCAGTGGAGTTCCATAGAGATCTGTCCTGGGGCAACTCTTCTATGTAATTTTTATAAATGACCTGGCTGAGGATGTGGAAGGGTTGGTAAGTTTGCGAATGAGACACAGTTTAACCCAGAAAAGTGTGAAGTGGTTCACTTTGGTAGGTCAAATTTGAAGGCAGAGGACAATGTTAATGGGAGGACTCAAACCAATGTGAATCAACTGAGAGATCTTGGGGTCTGGGATCTCATAGAGACATATAAAATTCTGGCAGGACTGGACAGAATGGATGCAGAAGGGATGTTTCCAATGGTGGGGGAGTCCAGAGCCCGGAGCCATGGTTTGAGGATAATAGGCAAACCATTTAGGACTGAGATGAGGAGGAATTTCTTTACCCAGCAGGTGGTGAATCTGTGGAATTCATTGCCACAGAGAGCAGTAGAGGCAGGTTCATTGAATATATTTAAGAGGGAATTAGATATATTTCTTCAGTATAAGGGAATTAGGGGTTACGGAGAGAAGGCGGGGATGGGGTACTGAACTTTAAGATCAGCCATGATCTCATTGAATGGCGGAGCAGGCTCGAAGGGCCGAATGACCTACTCCTGCTCCTATCTTCTATGTTTCTATGTTTCAAAGGACACTCAAAGCTGCCACATAGGCTGATGGTGCAATACCAATACTCCTGAGCATAAAGCCTTGCAAAAGGTAGTGGACGCAGCCCAGGATACCACAGGAAAAACCCTCCCCACTATCAAGAACATCTACAGGGAATGCTGCCTTCAGAGAGCTGCAGCAATTCTCAAGGATCCACATCACCCAGTACCTGCTCTGTTCTCGTTGTTGCCATCAGGAAAAAGGTATAGGTGCCACAAGACTCACACAACCAGGTTCAGGAACTGCTGCTCCCCCTTCACCATCAGACTCCTCAACAACAAATTCAATCAGGGTCACATTTAAGGACTCTTACTTTTGCACTTTATTGTTTTATTTTTTCTCTGCATTGTATAGTTCAGTTTGTTTACATTCCTTCATTTATTTACATGTGTACGTTGAGTACAGTCTTTTTTTTTACATTACCAATAAGTGGTAATTCTTTCTTCCCCACAGTAAAAAAAAACATCTCAGGGTTGCATATGACTCTGACAATAAATCTGAAATCTTAATCTTCTGTCAAGAAGGCATGTGGTCTTCCGTAACCATAGGATTGAGTTCAAGAGCTTTTAGGTAATGTTACAGTCATATAAGACCTTAGTTGAACTCCAGTTTGAATATTGTGTCCACTTCTGGTCATCTCACTACAGGAAAGATGTGGATGCTACAGAAATGGTGCAGAGGTGGAGAACAAGGAAATTTCCTCAATTGGAGAGCATGTCTTATGAGGATAGGTTGAGAGAACTTATTTCCTTAGAGTGATGGAGGATGGTGGGTGACCTGAGAGAGGATGACGAGAGGCATTAATCCTACGGAGAGGCAGAGGCTATTTCCCAAGGCTGAAATGGCTAAAACGAAGGAGCATGGAGTTTAGGTGCTTGTGAGCAAATAGAGGGGGGCATGTAAAAGATCATTTTTTTTTCACAGAGAGTGGTGGGCACATGAAATGCACTGCTGACAATGGTGGCGGAGGGACAGTGGGGGAGGGGAAGGAAAAGGAGGAATTTGGCCAAAGAGATGGGGCCTGAAAGTACAGTAAAACCTCGTCAGAACGCGGTAGTTGGGGTCCAAGATTTCATACCACGTTACAGCCAAGTCGCGGAACAGATGCATATATGTCAGAGTGCCCACGGATAAGAGCGGATTAAATTGGTACATGCAAATGAGAAAAAAAGAAGGTTATGCAGGAGGGAAATTCGAGGCAGGTGTTCATGTAAGTTATTAGGTTGGCATATTACCGTGGGCGAGAGGACCTAGAGTGAGCTGTAGATTTCTATGTTCTATATTTTCAGGAGAATAATTGAAGCCAGGGGTGCTCTCAATTTATACCTGATAAAGGTCTAGTTCAATGCCTTATATCATTATATACAAAGGATCAGTGGAGTATTTTGATATCAGTGCACTTGCCAGCTGCCTCCCAACAATTGTGTACAGAGACTCTGCGAATGTGGTAACAGGTTCAGAGTCATTGAGTTCCACAGCATGGACACCAGGCCCTTCACCGCAACTTATATCTGTTGACCAAGCTAGTCCTATTTACCTGAATTTGCCTCTTATCCCTCTCAGTCTTCCCTATGTACCCTTTCTAAATATGTTTTAAATGTCACAGTTGTCCCTGCAGCATCATTTAAAGTGAGGGTCAGGCAGCATCCGTGGAAAGCCATAGTTAGTAGATGTTTCGGGCTGACAACCCGTAATCAGGGAATAGCAAGAAGCAGGTGGACATCTGAATAAAAGGGTGGGTGAAGGAGGAGGAGCAGAGGTTGGTAGGTGAACACAGATGGGAGGGGAGAGAAAAGAAAGAAACTGAGAGGTGATGGGGAAGAGGCCGAGAGCTGTACTCTGATAAAAGGGAAGGGGCAGGGGTTGGAGCTGAAGGAAGGTAGGTGTGGGTGATGGACAAGTAGGGACAGTGGGGGAGGGGAAGGAAAAGGAGGAGGAGGAGGAATTTGGCCAAAGAGATGGGGCCTGAAAGTACAGTAAAACCTCGTCAGAACGCGGTCGTTGGGGTCCAAGATTTCATACCACGTTACAGCCAAGTCGCGGAACAGATGCATATATGTCAGAGTGCCCACGGATCATCAAACCCAAATATTACTGGTTTTTGCAGGATCCGCTAACAATTTCAATGAAAGAAAGCAAGTGCATTCTTTTAATATTGGGATTCTGAATTTTAATCAACTAATCTCCAAAGTTTGGAGTCCACAGACACCCGTGCTGTAAGCGATTCCGTGGATTAACGGATCGCATTCTAACGAGGTTTCACTGTATCTTTACAATCTCAAATACTTAGACACCCTTGCTCCTAAACGTATTCCCATCAGTATATCAGGGACCACTGGAAAACAAGAAGTAGCTGATTTTGCTATTGGTTCTGCCCTACCTTTCGAGTTAATGTGCACACTAATCAACACCAGGACGTGACCTGGCCAACCCTCCTGGTCAGATCTTTCCTGCATGACTGGAATATCACCACACTATTTATTGTCCCTGAGATCCTATGGCTGAGTAGAGACCGTTGCCCATCTCTTTTCAGAATGTGGATTTGCTAAGAGTGTGTGGAGAAGGATGCATGGATCCTTGTCACAGGTTATCCTCGGCAGCAGCGCGACAGAGGATTTTCTCGTTTACAGGCTGTTCCCAGGGAGGCATGCAGAGACAGACATCCAGAAATGCTGGAAGACCATGAACCCAGTGAAAGAAGCCCTTTGGTCTGCCCAAAAGCTATCTGTCTTCCAGCACACTGAGATGTTGGTTAGAGAATGCTGCTGACTGGCACATACCATGCAGCAGGAGTACATGCTAAGGGACGCACTGACACTTTAGCACAACCAATGTGAGGGCTTTCTGGGAAGCACCAGGCATTGAGAAACTGAGACCTGATAGGAAGTCCCTCAAACAACAGTGGGGGGTGGGGGGGGGGGAGTAACTACAAGGTACTCCACTGGTGGCAATGGTGAATGGAGAGTGAATGAAGAAGCTGTAGAAGAGATTTACCAAGATGATGCCTGGTTGGGAAAATAAGTCTTATGAGGCAAGGTTAACAGAGCTGAGACTTTTCTCTTTGGAGCAAAGAAGGATGAAAGAAGACAATAGACTAAATACAAGATTCTGAGAGGTATAGATAAGGTTGAGAGCCAGCACCTTTTTCCCAGGGTAGGAATAGCAAAATCCAGGGGACATCTCTACAAAATGAAGGGAGGAAAGTTTAGGGAAGACATCAAGGATAAGATTTTTTACACAGCGAGTTGTGAGTGCCTGGAATGCCTTGCCAGAGATGGTGGTGGAAGTTGAAACATTAGGGGCATTTAAGAGAGTCTTAGACAGGCACATGTATGAAAGAAAACTAGAGGGTTACAAGATAGGAAGGGTCTCATTTTTTTTGGTAGGAATACATAGCCTGTCACAACATTGAGGGCAGAAGAGCCTGCACTGTGCTGTAATATTCCATGTTCTGGGAATGGAACAATGTACAGTGATGGAAATGTACGGTTATGACGCTAAAGATGTTAAAAGATTTGCACTCTTTTGGCAAATAATTTTACTGTGAATAAAATAGTTTTGAAAAAGAAACCTTTAAGGATGCATGGTGAGAATGAATAGAGAGGTAAAAACATCTGACACTTTGCCAATTAAACCAAAGTGACTACGCATTGGTGTGGGTTTCATTAAAGATTAACAAAAGCAGTTCATTGGGTTTGCAGAATACTCTGGCCAATGTGATCGAGAGGATTAGTGAACAACACAAGTCATAAGCTGAGAAAGAAAGAGTCCGGTGATCAGAAAAAAAACAAGTTCCTTTTTTTTTTCATTTATCCTGTTTGCCCAAACAACTTGGTTTTGATTTCAAAGGATATCCATCCATTTGAGAAAGCAAACTTTGAGAGAAACAAATTCATTTTCACAAGCTGAACAAAACACTCTGCTTGCTGATACTTTTTTGTTCTCTTGGCTGATGAGAGATGATTAGATTGTGCATTGCCACAGCTTGATGTTTTAAAATGTGGAAAGCAGATTTACTGTGTGCGAGCAGAGCCAAAAACTTTTAACGAGCAGGCTATGTTATTTTATTTTCCATTAGCTACTACTCTGCATCTATAAAAAGATCCAGCTTTTTCACATCTGTGCAGAGATCCTGACTGTTTGGAGAGTGTACTCATTACTTAACGACTGAACTGAAGCACAGGGAGTCAGGAGCGAACTGGCCTTGACTAGGAAAGTTGAACTTAACTGGAAAAACAGTACTCTTCACCACAGCCCTCTCGAATGGAGCAGTAATAAATCATCCCTGGTACTGGCTTCTGGGGGCTCATTTAGTTTCACACTCCACCCTAGTGAAATGTATTGCCAGCCATTATCTGGCGTTTATGACAGATATCTGCGTGTGTTTGTGAGGAAAGAGCAGGGCTAGGATCAACGGTTGCTCGATTGGTTGTCAGAATCTGTTGCTACTTGGTTGTCTTTGCTACCACATTATAAGTGGTGCATGGATACAAGAGCAAAAGCTTGTGTGACAGATTATGTTGTGTTTATATTGTATATAGATATGTTTTTGGGAGATAAATTGGGAAAGGTTTGTTAGTGTAGGTCAGATACAAACACTTTAAAACAGATCTTATTTGAAATACTGGAGCTCTGTTCGTGTTAGACATGTCGGCTCCAGAGACTTTGCAAAAGCTTTGGAGAGTGCCCAAGAGACTTCACTAATGGATTGCTGTTTACAAAAAGGCAACAGATGAAAGAACTTGTCGGGGCCACAGGCTGTCTGCAGTGGAACTTGCTGTTTTAAGAGGGTCATGTGGTTTTGCAAGCAGAGAGAGTAAAACAGGTTTTCTGTGTGTGTGAGAGAGAAAGAGAGAGACACACACACACACACACACACAGAGGTCAGTTCTGCAGTTTTACAGTCAGCAGCAGGAGTTTGGACTGGAACAGGACACAGGACAAGCTGGCAAGCTTGTGGAAAACCTCATTTGGAAGATGAGTTGTGAGTGCTTAGTTCAGCCTTGTCAAAGCCCTTGTGGTTCATGCCTGAGGAGAACACTGGCTGCCTAATGTTTCACTTGAAATAAGAGAAACAAAAAGGCACTCTGTGGTGACCTGAAAGAAAGAGGTTATCATCTGGAGAATCCTGAGGAGGAAAGTTTCTTTGGCAAGACACTGAAGTGGCTCTTTAAAAAAGGAATCAGTGTACAAAAAATCTCTCTTTAAAAACTGACAAGAACCTTCCTGAGTGGTGAGATTGGACTGTGAACCAAAGATCATTTCTGAACTTACACATACATTACATACACATGCACCTAGAATTAGAAGAGGGGTTAAGTTAGGTTAGTTAAGTCAATAGTGATAAGTTAAAGTGTGATTCTGTTTTCATGTTTAAAAATAACTAAAAGCAACATTTGTCTTGGTGAATATCTATTGCTGCTGGGTTTTTGGGTCCTCTGGGCTCGTAACACTTGCCAGTGGCACTGCCACAGAGGAGAACATAAGAACAGAGCAGCTCAAGGTGCTGTCCAGCCTCTTGTTGCTGCTTTGCTGAACAATGGATTATGGCCGCTCTCTTACCTCAGCTTGCTGATCCTTGATACCAGCCTATCAATCTAAACCTTAAAGGAGCAAGTTAGTCATCAATTAATGGGAGGAAGAACTGAGGGATCTTGAGGTCCGCATCCAGAGCTGTTAAACTGATTGAAGGTGTTGTTAAGAAGGTGTACGATGTGCTGGCCTTCATGAACCTTGGGGTTGAATTCCAGGTAGTGGACATAACCCAGGACGTCACAGGCAAAACCCTTCCCACTATTGAGAATATCCATGGGGGTTGCTGTCGTCGGACAGCAGCAGCAATCATCAAGGATCCACACCCCTCAGCATATGCCCTGCTCTCACTGCTGCCACAAGACTCACACCACCAGGTTCAGGAACAGCTGCTACCCCTCCACCATCAGACTTCTCAACAACAAACTCAATCAGGGGCTCATTTAAGGACTCTTACTTATGCATTTTATTGATTTTTTTGTATCTCTCTGTATTGCACAGTCATTTTGTTTACATTTGTATCTGTTTACAGTTCTTTATATTATGGAATACTGTGTCCTGTTCTGGTCACCTCTCTACAGGAAGGGTGTGGATGCTATAGGGGGGATTTACAAGGATGTTGTCTGGATTGGAGAGCATGGCTTATGAGGATAAGTTAAGTGATCTGAGCCTTTTCTCCTTGGAGCAATGAAGGAGGAGCAGTGATGTAATAGAGATGTCCAAGATAATGAGAGACAGTGATTGTGTGGTTGGCCAGAGGCTTTGGGAGCATAATTTCAAGGAGCTTGGGTGAAAGAGCAAGGGCCCTAACCCTAATCCTGTACTGTGATGTAGATTTCTATCTTTTATCTTCTACGTTCTTAACAGAGGGGGAGGGGTGGCAGATAAAATGCTTGCCATGATTCAAATGGTCTTCTGCTCTCATATCGATGGAATTTGGCTCATTCAGTCCACATTTGGGCATGTTCAGGTTTGGAATCGTGGTCCCTTGGTTACTGGTGGAAGGTACCACTTGATGCCCCTCTTGCCGAAGCCGTCCGACACTATGCTGACTTGCAGTTTCTAGTATTTGGTGAAGGAAGTCTGATTGTTCATAAAGAGGTCTGACATGAGGCTCCACATATCTCACCTGGATGGCTGTGTAACAACAAAAATGGAAAAACTCTTCAGGGGGCCATAGAGTTAAAAAAAAAATCTGCAGATGCTTGGTTTGAACGCAATACACAAACCTGCTAGAGAAACTCAGCAGCTCACGCAGTGTACAGGGGAAGTGAAGGGTAACCACAAAAGGTAAGATGAAGGGCCCAAGCCTGAAGCTCATTGAGCAAATGGATCCTGGATTTCATCTCCTTCAGACCCCTATCAGTGTGAATGGCAAAATCAATCTTCATCAGCTCTGGAGTACACAGCGATGCTTACTTACCTCCTGCCCTACTCCCTTTACTTCCTATGAATGCTACGTGATGGCCAGTTCTGGGGGTCAGTCCACAACTGGGAATGTTGTTGCCTTGTCCCACACCATTACAGTATCCTGTTCAGTAAAGATGAATACATCAGGATGCTCTTTATTGACTTCTGTTCAGCATTCAACAACATCATCCCCTCAAAACTGATCAGCAAGTTCCAAAACATGGAGCTCAATACCCCATTGTGCAATTGGATCCAGGATTTCCTCACCTTCAGACCCCTATCAGTGCGAATTGGCAAGGACAATCTTCATCAGCACCAGAGTACACAGGGACACTTATTTACCTCCTGCTCTACTCCCTTTTCACCTACCACTATGTGGCTCAGTACAACATCTTGCACAAACTTGGTGATGATACTATGGTAGTGAGCTGTCTAAAAAGGGCGATGAATCAGCATACAGAAGGGAGTTTGAAAACTTGGCTGAATGCTGTACTAACAACAACCTCTCACTCAATATCACCAAAACTAAGGAGTTAATTGTAGACTTTAGGAAGGGAAACCAGAGGTGTACATTAAGTGATCTTTGGGGAATAGAAATGGAGAGGATGAGCAAATTTAAATTCCTGGGAGTCACCATCTCTAAGAACCCTTTCTGGATCCACCATTTGAATGTTATCGTGAAGAAAGCATGTCAGCACCTTTGCATCCTCAGGATTTTGCAAAGGTTCATTATGACATCGTAAACCTTGACAAACATCTGGAGCTGTATAATGGAAAGTGCGTTGACTGGGCTGTATCACGGCCTGGTATGGGGGCACCAATACCTCTGAGTGGAAAGCCCTGCTAAAGGTAGTGGACACAGCCTTAAACATCATCAAGAATAAAGGTGGTGAGGGTCCTTTTCCATAGATGCTGCTTTCTTGAGGCACAAAGATGGCATTAATGGAGGAAAAATTAATGCCCATGTAGTGCCCGTGCATGTACTCTGACAATAAATAAATTTGAAATTGAACTTCTTTCAAGCACATTCTCCATTAGAAAGATGGAGAGGGTGCAGAAAAAAAATTTGAGACTGTTTCCAGTACTCAGGGGCCTGCATGATAGAGAGAGCTTGATCTGGTATTATTCGTTGGAGTGCAGGAGGTCTTATGCAGGTGATCAGATAGAAATACATAAAATCATGAGAGGAACAGATCGGGGGAATGCAGAGTATCTTTTGTCCAGAGTCGGAAAATTGTTAACCAGAAAGCATAGGCTTAAGGTGAGGAGGAGAAATTTAACAGGATTCTGAGGGGTAATGTTCTCACACACAGGCCAGTGAGTGTATGGAATGGTCTGCAGGAGGAGATGGTTGAGACAGGTTCTAGAGCAATGTTTCAGAAACTCTTGGACTGATACATGAATAGGGTGGGTTTGGAGGGTCATGAGTCAAACACAGGCAGGTGGGAATAGTGTGGGTAAGACAGTTTGGTCGGCGTAAACAAGTTGGGTCAAAGAGTCTGTTTCCACTCTGTATGACCCATTGACTGTCAAGTAAAGTGAACTGAATTGAATTTGGTTGTGTGGATATTTTCACTTCTTGGGAGCCTGACCATATTCATTTCTCCTTGAGAGGGATGTTCTTGACCCTCTCCACTCCTGAGACCTCAATAAGGACTGGATCGTGTTCTCCTGAAGTCCACAATCATCTCCTTGGTTTTGCTAACGCTGAATGTAAGGTTGTTGGTGTGACACCATTCAACTAGCTGACCTATCTCCCTCCTGTACACTTCCTCATTGCCATTTGTGAGTCTGTCGACAAATGTGGTGTCATTGGCAAAATTATACATATCATGGAAATTGTGCCTATGCACACACTCATCGGTGTAGAGCAGTGGGCTAAGCCCGCATCCTTGAGGCGTGCCAGTGAGGAGGAGACATTGTTTCCAATTCATACTCTATGGTCTTCCAATGAGGAAGCCAAGGATCCAGTTGCACAGGGTGGGAGCAGAGACCCAGGATATGGAGCTTGTTGACCAGCACTGAGGGAATAATGGTGTTGAAGGCTGAGCTGCAGTCTATGAAGAACATCCATATGTATGAGTTGCTGTTTTCTAAGTGATCCAGAGCTGAATGGAGAGCCAGTCATATTGTGTATGCTGTGGAGCGATTGTGACGATAGCCAAATTGCAATGTGTCCAGTCCTTGGCTTAGGTACTTGTTAATTCTGGCCATAACCAGCCTCTCAAAGCATTTCATCGCAGTAGATGTGAGGGCGACTGGGCAAAGTTTATGAAGCAGCTCCCTCTACTCTTCTTGGGCACTGGGATGATTGATGCCATTTTGAAGCAGATGGGAACCTCCGACTGCAGCAGCAAATGATTAAAAATGTCCATGAACATTCCAGCTAGTTGGTTGGCAAAGATTTTCAGTACCTAGCCATGTATGCCATCAGGGCCAGTCACCTTGCGATGGTTCACCGTCTTGAAGGCTGTTCTGGCGTCAGCCTCAGTGACAGATATCACAGGGTCCTCAGTGTTTGCCAGGATTCTCATAGGCACCATTGAGTTTCCCTTATCAAAGTGGACATAGAAGGTATTTAGATCATCAGGCAATGAAGCTTCACAACTATCTATGGGTTCACCTTGTTTTATAGAATATAATGGCCTGCACTCCCTGCCATAACTGGCATGTATCTGTCTCTACCTTCCTCTGGAATTGCCTCTTTATTGCAGAGATGGCCTTCCGCAGGTCGTACCTGAACTACTCATAGAGATCTGGATCCCCAGCCTTAAATGACCTCACCAAGTTGCAAATCTTTTGCTTCATCCAAGCCTTCTGGTTAGGGAACTCCCGGAATGTGCGCATGGGCACATACTTATCCATGGAGGATTTGATGAAGTTGGTGATGTCTGTCACATATTTATTTAGGTCTGAGGATGGGTCCTTGAATATGGTGCAGTCCACCGATTCTAAACAATTCTACAGGCGCTCCTCTGCTTCCCTCAACCACTTTCACTGTCTTCACCACTGGTGCTGTAGTCCTCAGTCTCTGTACGCTGGGAGTAGAAGTACAGCCAGATGATCAGACATGCTGAAACATAGTCATGGTATGACTCGGTAGGTGCTTTTCATGGTGGTGTAACAGTGGTGGAGTGTGTTGGCTTCTCTGGTCTCATAGGTGATATATTGGTGATAGTTCATTAGAGACGTCTTCAGGTGGGCCTGATTAAAGTCCCCTACATTGATCGAGAAGGCATCAGGATATGTTGTCTCGTGACTGCTAATTACAGTACTCAGTCCCTCCAGTGCTAACCTGATGTTAGGCTGTGGTGGAATGTACATTGTGACGAGGATGATTGCAGTGTAGTGTACAAGGACGTTTGTCGGTTATTGGACTGTATTCGTTGGAGTACAGAAGATGAGGGGGGCATCTCATAGAGACATTTCGAATGCTGAAGCGCCAAGATAGCATAGTTGTGGCAAGGTCCTTTCCCATGAGGGTCTAAGTCAAGAGGGCATAACTTCAGGATAAAAAGGTGTCAATTTAAAACAGAGATGCAGAGATACTTCTTTAGCCAGAGGGACATGAGTGTGTGGAATTTGTTGCCACAGGTGGCTGTAGAAGCAAGGAAATTGGGTATATTTAAGATAGAGATTGACAGGCATTTGATTAGTCAGGACATCAAGAGTTACGGGGAGTGGGGCTGAGTGGGAGGATGGATCAGCTCATGATAGAATATTGGGGCAGACTGATGTTCTGCTCCTATATGTTGTGATCCTATGATAACAAAATAGAAACAGTAAAATCTCCATTATCTGGCACTCAATCAGCCAGAAACTCAAACAATCAGCAAAAAAAAAATTGAGGAAATAAATATATAATTATTTTAAAAATAAGTAAACATAAATAAAGTTTTAAATAAAAGTTTAAAATTGTAAATGTTCTCTGAAGCAACACACAACCCCTTGGGAGCAAAGATTCAGCCAGCGGAGCGCCTTGGTTGTACTCTGTCCCCAGCAGCTGTTTGAATAGAGTTTCAATAAACTTGCATTGGAATAAAATGGTCGTGCCCAGGATACAGAGCCGGCCGGTGCCGCTCACCTCGGGGGCGACTCTCCCAAAGTGTCTCCCTATCCCTGCCTGGTAAGAGTCTTTATCTTTATTAGTATATTATTAAGTATCCATAAACTTTGGAGATGGGGTTAATTAAGATAGCCACGTGGTTCGAGTAGCGGCTAGTGCATCACTGTAACAGCACCAGTGACTGGGCTTGAATTTAATGGAAGGTGTGTTGAGGGCCTGACTGGGACACTTAGGTGGAAGTGAGTCAGGTTGCGCCGAGGGTCTGACCGGAACACCAGGATGAAGAGTCGGTTGATGCCGCTTGCTGCTGGAGTGACTCTTCCAAAGTGTTTCCCTATCTCTGCCTAGAGTCTTTATCTTTATTAGCAATAAGTATATTAGTAACGATTTATCTGTAAACTTGGGGGAGAAAGTTAATTATGATGGTGGCACATTTAACGTAGCGGCTAATGCAACACTGTTACTGCGGCAATGACCAGACTTCAATTTTAAATTTTAATTTTTGCAAGTTATGGGAATTACTTGTTTAAAGTGAATTTTACATAATTAAAGACTACAATATTGATTTTTTTTTCAAATTACTTTACATTTTGCACTGTCATTTGTCTTTCAAATGGTCTATTTCTTATGAAGGTGCATTAGTTAGGTATTGTAAGAGTGAACCTCAGTCAACAGGAACATTTGCATCCCTGTTGGTGCTGGATAATGGGGATTTTACTGTAATGAATATTCACAGCTATCCAGTGCAAAACAAAGTGACTTTGCAGTAGGGCACACTGTCCTTTAGTTGATTTCAGAGCAGTCCATGATAAGTGTAACAATGTATAAGGGTTTGGGAAGAAACTATTCTTGAACCCAAACAGGTTGCTCTTCATGCTTTTGAACCTTCCACCCAAAAGTATCAGTGAGAAGATGTTGTGACCAGGGTGATGGACAGGGGTGGAATGCTGCCGGAGCTCAGCAGAGCGCCACTCTGGCACCTTATTGGTCCGCTTTGGGGCAGCTCTGGCCCTACATGCCCCACTAGGGCAGCGGTGGCATGTTTCCCCCCCCCCCCACCCCCTCCACCCGCTGAGCACTATTATCTATTCTGGACATACCTGTTTCTTCCACGACCAGTCGTTCTACTTCATAGTCCTACAGTTTGCTGTTAATTTATAAATACAACATGGCAGCCACCAAGGCCTAGTCTCGCATGACCTCCTTGTCACTGTTTTTGGTGAGCTCCAGCACCTAAAATGTTAGTACTGAACCTCTGATGGGGTCGTTTATGCTGTTGGTGGCTTTCTTGAGGTCATACCTCACAATGATACAATTCAATGAATGGGAGGTTGGAGTCTTTGACAGACCTGGTTATGTTTGTTACCTTCTGCAGCTTTTTGCATTACCAAACCAGGCTCTGATGCAATCAGTGAGTTTCCAAAGTGAACCTGTATGAGTTTAATAAAGTTTTCAATGACATGCCAAATCTCCTCAGACTCCTTAGAAAGTGAGTACGTTCTACATTGTATATGCTAATACCTCTTGCTCACCCACTACTGTGATGTCAAACTGAATTTTTTTCGTGTTCTTGATCCTGAACCATTTTGCTTCTTGAAATGTAGGCATATTATTCACCCCTTGAACTGAACAACTCATTGTACCATTTAAAAGGCCATTTGACAGCCCAGCACCAAATCAGATAAGGATGTAGATTTCATTTCCTGAAGGACACTCAAGTATCAGGTGGTTTTACAATAAAGTCCATTTGTTTTGTTCATTTTTTTTGTGCAGGGTTATTTCATTAAGTTTAAAAGTTAGGCTTCTGGATAAATAGTCGATGCTTTGGATACTAGTCCAGTGAAGGAACCAGATATTTGGACTGATGCTATGGGTGTGACTGGGTGGTTTAAAACTAAACATCTGACTTTTTTCACGGAAAATCCAGACCATTAGTGACGTTTACTTCAGTAACCAAATAAGCCCATGTCTTCTGAATCATTTTCCCTTTATTTTTAATTTATCCTTCTTTTCAGAATTGTAACTTTGTCGATTGTGTTTCTACATCAGAGTACAAAAGGTGTCTTCATCAAATGGTCTTTTTTATTTATAGTAAATTTATTTTTAAAATTTCAATTATAAGTATACTATTGTAGTTGTTTTTAGTTATTTATGTTTTACAAAGTACCTGTTCAGCGGCAATAAGAATGTTGGTATTTGTGCATTTTATAATGTGTATGACAATGTGTACAGGGTGACACAGTGAGCAGAGCAATTAACACATGCTTTTACTGTTCCACCAATCTGGGTTCGATCCTGATGCTGTCTATATGAAGTTTGTAGTTTCTCCCAGGTCTGCCTTAGCTTTCTGGTTTCCTCCCACATTCTAAAGACATACAGTATTAGTAGGTTAATTGGTCACATGCGTGTAATTTGGACAGTGTGGGCTCTTGGGACGAAAAGACCTGTTACATTCAGTATTTCTCAATTTTTTTAAAAAAAGCTTTATCATTATGGTCAAAATTGCAAAGCAATTTGAAGAATCTTCATTCAAAAATTGATCAATTTTCAAATTCTGCTTCGCCTAAAGTACTAGTCGCTCCATTGTCCTGATTTCACATTTGCATTTCGTACAGAAATTTCTCTCCTTCTCTCTTGTGTGAAGTGGGTCCCTTCCTTGGAAGTGCCCGTTGTTTCTGTGAATCTGGGCTGGTGAGTGAAATCCAGGGCAAGGTCTTTTTCAGATTTTTTGTTGGAAGCAAGGGAAAGCCTGCAGTACTGGCCATTGCCCAGCTGTCTGGATTCACCAGACAAGAACAAAGCAATAAATGGAGTGGGAAAGGGAATACTAGGATCCAGCTGGCAAGGCAGTGCCATGGCTGGCTGTTCATCATTCTGCAGGGCAGTAACCAGTTCCATGTGGATATGTGAAATGTGCTTCCTGCAATCTTCAGCACTAACATTGCTTCCCAGTAAGGGGTGGGAAAAAGATTCTCCTACCCAGAGAAGATTGAATTGTTCCTTCGGATTGAGCTGGACCAAGCTCATCATTGAAAATGGCTTTAAACCTGATTTATGAGGACTCCACCTTGAAGCTACAATCCTTAACATTGCTGCTAAATCATGGAGTCCAAAACATCTGCTGTTTGGTTTTGTTTTTATGGACATTTGTTCAGGATCGTGGGTCAAAACCAATTGACTGGAAATGCCACCACCACGTAACCTCAACCCCTCAATGCCCTTGAGCACATCTCACTTAATTTCAGGAATGAAAGAGAGACGGACGTATAATAACCAGCACGACCTCCAGAAGTCAAAGTTTGATGGATAGAATGCTGTAAGTCGTATTTTGAGCCAGCCAATTTCTATTTATTTATAATGTCAATTTTATGCCATCACTTATTTTACCATATGAGAAATTTGCGCCCAGGGATATTGACTTTTTACATCATTTGCCACCATTATCTTAACTTACCAAACATGATCATTTAATTTATACTTATTGTTTACTGGTATATTTTACATACTAATGTCATTGCAACAAGCAAGAAGAACTTCAGTACATTTCAACATTGTGGTTATGTGTCTGAATATAAACTCATTATCTCTCAAATTATATTCTTATGAATATAAATGGATAACAAGGGATACTAGGCATTACGATTAGGAGGGAGTTACATTTAAAGAATACTTCAGATATCTTGAGTGGTTTTAAAAATCCTCTTTCCCAGATGATTATATTAATTTTCACCATTAGGTGTGGGATTTCCATTTAAACTACTGATCACCACCATTTTATCAATGTCGCATGAAGAGATGGAACTCATTGAGTCAAGCAGCATCTGTTTGGGATAGGGAGAGAAATTGCCAACCTTTCAATCATGGAGCTACACAGTCCTCCCAGATGAGGCACCTCCTCACCTTCTCCATCCAGCACGCAATATCTTTGATCCACTACCAATCAGAAAGGCGGTGCAGGAGCATCAAAGTCAGGACTGCCAAGCTGGGAAATGGATTCCCCCGCAGGCAGATGAACAGTATCCTGCATCCGAGTAAATCATTCTGAAGTATTTATATATATTTATTTTAAATTATATATTTATGAATGTACAGCATGAAATTATTATGTACCATGCATTGTGTGTGTATCTGTGTGTACTGAAGCCAAGCATACTATGCACCTTCATTATCTCCCTATCTACTTGCATGGCCACTCTCAATGAGCTGTAGACCTTGAGCCTCAGAACTCTCTGCATGTCAATATTTTTAAGACCATTGCCATTAATTGTATACATTGTCCTAACATTTTCCCCTTCAAAGTGCAACACTTTGCTGCACTCCATCTGCCATTTATTTGCCCATATATGTAACGGATTTACATATTCTTTGTTAGTCATTTACACTGTCCACAACTCCAATCTTAGTATCATCTGCAAACTTTCTAACCCACCCACCTACTGGTGCGCGCGCATGTGCGTGCGAGCGTGTGCGTGCGCGTGCATGCGCATGTGTGTTTGCGCGTGCGTGGATGTGTGCATGCGTGCGTGTGTGTGTGCGTGCGCGCGTGTGTGCGTGCGTGTGTGTGCGTGTGTGCGTGCGTGTGTGTGCGCGTGCGTGTGTGTGTGTGCGCGTGCGTGTGTGTGTGCGCACGTGTGTGTGTGTGTGTGTGTGTGTGTGTGTGTGTGTGTGTGTGTGTGTGTGCGTGTGTGTGTGTGTTTGTATCACAAACAATAGGGATTCACAATACCAGTTTTTCATAACATTAGTAGTCATTAGCATCTAGCCTGAAAAATCCCCTTCCTCCATCATCTTCTGTCTTCTGTGGCCAAGCCAATTCCATATCAAAACTCTCAACTCAGCATGCATCTGAGCCTTCTGTCAACCTACCATGAGAGGTCTTGTCAATCACCTTACTGAAGTCGATGCAGACAACATCCATTGCTTTACACTCATCTTCACCTCCTCATCCCCCTTACGAAGAAGCTGTGTTCCTTGTCCTAAATCTGACTGTGACTTTCCAAATGTGCATTGATCCTATCCCTAAGCCTCCTTTCCAGTAATTTCCCTGCCACTGATGTGAGACGCACTGGCCTATAATTTCCCAGATTGGAGCGAAACAGGAAAGTCTCCAGGTCCTTTAGCATCCATAAGTGGGGGTGGGAGGGTGGGAAGAAGGGGCAGGGGAAGATGCTCAGGGCAACAACCAAGAGGCCATAGGTGGACATGAATAGGATAGGAGAGAAAAGCTGAGAGAACCCATCCCCCCACCTTTTAAATGGGGGAGCTTCTTGCTTTTTATTCATGCATTGACGAGGGCTCAGACCCGAAATACTGGTATATATATTTGCCTTCTATGGATACTATGGGACCTGCTGAGTTTCTCCAGCATTTTTGCATATTTACTAATGATCCTTTTTTTTCATTTCTTGTTCAAAGGGTCAACATTAACTGCTCTGCAGCCCTCTGACACCTTTCCTGCTGCTGGTGAGGATGCAAAGATCATTTTCTAAGGCCCCTGCAATCTCTGGATGTGCTTCTTTCCATAAGCAGGGATAAGACTTGCCCACACTGTCTGTAAGGAGTTTGGACATTCTTTGCGTGTCTGTGTGGGTTTCCTCCAGGTGTTCTGGTTTCCTCCCACACTCCAAAACTGAATGGGCTTTGTAGATCAATTGGTGTATTTGGGCAGCTCGAGGCGTGTGTGCTGGAAGAGCCTGTTACCATGCTGTCTAAATTTAAATGTGAGAATTTAATGCTCTTCAAAGCACACCCAACACCATCATTTCTGTGGTGTCAAAATGCCAAAACATATGAGCATTCTACACATTATGCTTCCTATCATGGTGCATGTGTTTCTCCTTGAGAAGTATCAATGAAAAGTATTCTTTTAGTACCTCGCCTACTTCCTCTGACTCCAAGCATAAACTCCCTCCTTTGTCTTTGAGCGGTCCAATCTTGTCCCTCGTCAACCTGTTTATTTAACGTAAATTTGAAGTGCCTTGGGGTTTTTGCTAATCCTGTTCACCAAGGATGTCTTACGACCTTTCAGCCCTCCTATTGCCTTGCTTGAGCTCTTTCCTGGAATCTTTACATTCCTCCAGGGCCCTGACTGATTGTAGCTTCCCGAATCTTACATATGTTTCCATTTTCTCCTGGACCAAGTTCATTAAATCTCTTATCATCTGTTGTCTTACCTTGCCATCCCTGTCCTTCCTTCACACTGGAACATGCTGGTCCTGGGCAATAATTAGTTGGTCCTCAAGTACCTCTCTCATGTCAGCTGTGGTGTGTTCAATAATAGCTGTTCCCAGTTTACTCCCCCTAGCTCCATGTCAGGACTTGCCTAACCTCAACAGTATTTTTCCACAGGCCCAAGTGTACAGCATCCTTAGTAAAAACACAGAAATGCTGGAGGAACTTAGCAGGTCATGCAGTGTCTAGCGGAGGTAAAGATAAATAACCGATGTTTGGGGCCTGAGCCCTTCTTCAAGGTACAAATAAAAAGAAGGCTGATGTCTGAATTAAAAGGCTGGGGAGAAGAGAAGAATGGGGAGGGGAGAGGAGTGTAGAACAACAGATGAAAAGTGTTTTATTGAATATGATATATGAGGACAGGAGAGAGGAAAGGTGAAAATTTATAGGGGGGTTATTTTTATCTCTGTCAAAAGAGACAAGGGGAAAAGGGGAAGAGAGAGAGAGAGCTAGAGGAAAGGAGACATAGGAAAGAAGGGGGAGGGGGCTAAGAGAAACTGGATGTTGATGTTAATTCCTTCCAGTTGGAAGGTGCCCAGAGGACGATGAGGTGTTGTTCCTCCATTTTGCGGGTGCTCTCAGCTTGGCATGGCATGAGTCCATGGACAGAGATGTCATCAAAGGAATAGGGTGAGGAATTGAAATGGGTGGCCACTGGGACATCCATGCTTTTGCAGTTGGCAGAGCCGAGATAGTCAATGAAACAATCTTGCAGTCTTTACTACTGATCTCTACCCACACTCCTTCAGTAGTGTGATGTTTCTTTTATTGTAATAAAAAAAGCAGGTTCTTTTCTTAGCTTTAGAACTCACAATCTCATGGAGGCATCCGTTTTGAAACTACTCCCAGCTGCAACAACTAGTCCCCAACTCCCTCTAGTGGTCAGGATTATCACTAGCACTTTATCATTACATCCCCTTTCCTTGAGATGTTTAATCTAACAATATGACAGACAAACACAGCATTCATTTCAATTTAAATTTCAAAACAAACATTAGCAGGTACAAACGTTTTAAGTGTGCAGTTCTTTTTCTTTTAGAGATCCAGTCTGTTAGGTCCTTTGATAACACACCTGAATCTTCATAACACAGGTGCTTGTGTCCACTCTGCTAGTCCACTACTGTCTAGCACTGGTAGTGTTTCCTCTGTTGCTGTGCAGGCTGGATCTTCTACATCTGTTCCTGCAGTGTCTCTTGCATTTTCAGCAGGCTCCTTCAATTCCTTCTCAGTGTTTGACCATCCTCTATTCTGTAGGATCCTCCAGAGCAGTGGCCTTTTTGTCCCAAGTGTTGGAATCTCTGAGTCTCACTGTGTCATGTTGTGCACATGGCCTTAAGCTTCTTGCTGACTTGTCATAGTTCGCCTTTTGTCTCCATTGCAGGTGCTTTTATTTCTATTTGACATCTTCGACGTCTCGGTTCTTGTTTGGGTCTGCAGAATGGGGAAATATGGTGCATAGTCTACCTCCCATCAGAAATTCAGCAGGTGAGAAGCCATGTTCAAGTGGTGAAGCTCTGTAAGTCAATAGAACTAGATAAAGATCTGAGCCACTGTCTTTCTTAAGCACTAGTTTAACTGTGTGAACTCCTTTCTCTGCTTTACCATTTGACTGTGGATGCAGAGGACTTGAAGTCACATGTTGGAAATCATAATCTTCTACAAAGTTCTGGAATTCTCTATAGTTCATTGTCACTGTAAACAAATTGAGGGATTCCATTTCTTGCAAAGATTAATTTCATATATTTGATCAAACAAGCAGTAGACATGTTAGGAAGCAGCACAATCTTCAGATAATTCGATAGATAATCAATAACCACCAAGTAATTATTTCCATCCATGTGGAACAGATCAGTCCCAGCTTTTTGCCATGGTTCAACTGGTAAGTCAGTTATTATCATGGGTTCCTTTGTTTGCTTTATGTGATGTTTCAAACAGATCTCACAGCTTGAAATCATCCTGTCAATATCAGCATTTATCCCTGGCCAATAAGCAGCAGTTCGGGCCCTCCTCTTGCATTTTTCGATTCCAAGGTGCCCCTCATGCACCCTTTTCAACATCTCTTGTTGCAGTGATTGAGGAATGATAATTCTACTCTGTCTGCTAGAAGCCCATTGAAAACACTCGGCTCAGCTCTGATGTAGTATGGCTGACATTCACCTTTAGGCCATTGTTCATTCAGATTCTTAATGACTTGCTATAGAACTGTTTCCTTTTCTGATTCAGCTGTGATCTGCTTAGATTTCATGAAGAGTTTCAGTGATCAGATTCACATGGAGATTTACATCTGTCTCTGTGGAACTCTCATTGTGTGCTTCACCCTGTGTCATTGCCCTAGATAATGCATCAGCTAACACAATAAGTTTCCCCTGAGTGTCCACCAATTCAAAGTCATAACGTTGCAGCTTCATCATCAGCCTTTGGATTTGTGGCAACACTTAATTGAAAATTTTCTTAATTATTGCTATTAATGGCTTGAGGTCTGTCTGTGCCATGAGTGTTGGTAGACCATACACATGGCTGTAGAATTTCTTGATTCAATAGGCCAGGCCTAGACTCTTTCTTGATCTGTTCATATCTACATTCAGCTATTGTCATTGTCATTGATGCGTATGCAACTGGGCCTCCAATCTTCTCCCACAGCCTGAAGTAATATGGCACCTATTCCATCTTTTGAAGCATCCATAGATATTTTCATCCTTCTGGATGCATAAAAGAACATCAAAAGTATTGGTTCTGTAGTTAGAAATGTCTTCAGTTGTCCCCATTCTTCCTCGTGGTTGGCTGCCCACTTGAATTCAGATTTATCCTCTAACAACTTCCTCAGGTACATTGTTTTGGAAGACATGTTTGGTATGAATTGACCAATGAAATTGATAATTCCCAGCTACCTTTTTATCAACATCACAGTATTTAAACAAATTTGGGAACCGTACATGGAACACAACAGAAAAGTCCTACCGCGGACCTCCACCACCTAAAATGACAGAATGAGAAGAAGATGAAATGAACTGATCCAGTGTGTAAAAGTAGATGACACAATTTTCTTGTTTATTTTCATTGTGTGATGACATTGTTTAATGGGTTTAATGTATTGTATATGTTGAACATTTAGTGGGTGGGGAGGGGGGTGGGAAGGAGGGAGGGAAGGGAGGGGGGAAAAAGGGAAGAAAATGACACTGTGTATATTCAAGAGGGAAATGTTTATGTGTATTTTGGTCAATATGGTTCATAGTGCGAAAAAAAAAAAAAAACCTTTTTATCAGTGGGTCTGGGCATCTCTAGAATTACTTTCACCATGCTCTTGTCTGGCTCCGTACCTGCCTCTGTTTATCTCCCAGAAAGATGATTTCCTTCACATCAAACTCACATTTTTCTCTGTTTAACTTTAATCCATACTTCTGGATGTGTTGGGGCACTTTGATAAGCCTCTCATTGTGTTGTTCTTGTGTGGATCCCCATAGGATCATGTCATCCTTATAAACACATACCCCATTTATCCCTTCTATGATGTGCTCTATTGTCCTGTGGAACACTTCCAGAGCTGAGGAAATTCCAAAAGGCATCCTCAGACAAGAGTATCAGCCAAATGGTGTATTAAATTTACAATATTTTGTGCTATCTTCATGCAGTTGTATTTGCCAGAAGCCCTGGGATGCCCCCAATTTAGTGAAAAGCTTTGCGATGGCCATCTTGCTTGTAATTTCATCCATGGATGGAATCTGATAATGTTCCCTCTTTATATTGGCATTCAGGTTTTCTGGGTCCTTGCACACTCATAGGTAACTGTTGAATTCTCTGGGCCCCTCCTCTTTCTTTATTATCCTTAGTGCCATCATTCAGTCAAGTTCCTGCTTGAGATTTTCTTTTAGTGGTGTTGGAACCTGCCTTGAGGCATGCACTACTGGCTGTTCATCCTCCTTTAACTGTATTTTATAGTGAATGGAAGAATTCTAACCCCCTTGAATACATCTGGAATCAATCCAGTTATTTCCTCTATACAGTTCCATGCATTATCACTGTTAATGTGAGACACCCTCTAGATTAGGCTTAAGTTTTCACATGCTTTGTCACCAAGCAGTGATTCATGCCCATCTAGGACAATTGTGAACCTGAGGTGGTGCTGTTTATCTTTAACTTTCACCTTGAGTTTACATGTACCTTTCAGATCGATGCGCTGTCCATTGTATGCTTTTAGCAGTACAGGATTTGCATGGATGTATGGCTTTATCTTCATTGCCCTGATGTCTCACTCACAGATCAAATTGACCTTTGTCCTGTGTCCAGCTTGAAAGGAATATTTGTTCCATTTGTACATAATAACACAGTTCACTTATCCTGCTCCACTCTGTTTACATTTGGCTGTTCAATGTCTGTGGTTTATAGTCTTTCTGCACTACCATGCCAATGAAGAATGCATCACTGAGAGCAGTTTTTTCAATAGTGTGTACAATGTGTGCATGCTTTCACTTCTGCTTCGTTTCCCTTTGGAAAAACTTTGCTTTGCGTAATGATTCTACCCTTTGCACTTATTACAGATTTTTCCATAGGCTGGGCATTGTTTTGGTGCATGTTGAGTGCCACATTGTTTACATTTGAATGTCTTGCCACCTTTTTGTTGTTTCCCAAATCTCATTTTTTATTTTTGTGTGAGTCCAGACACTATGGCTAGGACTATGCCTTCATTTTCACTGACATTTGCCCTGTCACCAAATATTTTCGCCTGCTGCAGAGCTAATTCACTGGCGTGACATATATTCATGCAGAGCTAATTCACTGGTGTGACATATATTCAAGCTCCAGCTAAGGAAAGCTCTGTCTCACTTTCTTATCAATAATCCCAAACACAATTTGATCACGGATCATTGAATCTTGCAGCAATCTGAAATCGCATGTTCTTGCTTTTAATTTCGTTCATTAATAAAGTATCAAAACTCTTTCCCTGCAGTAGCGTGCGTGAGTGAGACATGTACGCCTCAAACGTTTCATTTTTCTTTGGTGAACAGTGTTCATCAAGCATCTTGACAACCTTGTCAAACTTACCCTGATCAGCTGTCTCGGCAAAAACAAATGTGTTGAAAGCCTCTAGTGCAGTGGTTCTCAACCTTTATCTTTCCACTCACATCCCTATGCCATCGGTGCTCTGTGATTAGTAACGGATTGCTTAAGGTGGTATGTGAGTGGGAATGGAAGGTTGAGAACCACTGCTCTAGACCTGATTGTAACTGAAATATTTTGCTTGAGAAAAATTGCCATTGGCCCATTTCTTTTGGAGTTATGAAACTGTGCACATAACGAGACAATTAAGTACGATTAAAAGAGTGGTTTTCAAACTTTTTCTTTCCACCCAGATCCCACATCACTTAGGTTGGCAGAAAATAAGTGAAAAACATCTCAATGTGAATATTTCAAATTTCAGACATTTTTTTATTAGAAAGTCTCTCATACATTTCTTCATTAAAGTCATACAATATAACGATCATAAAAATAAAACATTGAAAACGATCCATACATTAAAGCCTGGAATTGAAACTTTGGTTAAAAATGTAATCCCTGTTGAATTTTTCAAACAATTCTTTAGTTGTCTTTTTATGGTTCCAAATAGCTCAGACGAGCAGTGAAGTGGACATCTGTACATAATTTAAAACAATTCCAAATTTTCAAGAATTTTCCAAAGTACAAAAAAATATATATAGTTCCCTCAAGGAAAGCAATAGAGAGAGAGAAACTTTTAACAAAATAATGACTCTCTAAAAATCTTATAGAAACTTTCCTTTTTAAAAAAGTAAAGATCACTTTTGCAATTCTGTGGCCATGTGATGAATCTGTACAGATCTTCTCGATATGTATCAGTTCTGTTGATGTCAGTGATAAAGTAAGTCCCTTCCATTTAAAAAAAAATGACCAAAGCATATACATACAATGTAAGCAATATGTAATATTTTTTCTCCAAAGTGATTTGTATAAGATTTTGTTCTGTGCATTTTTTAAATTATTCCTGTGTTAATCACTGACATTTTGTTTAACAAAAATGTGTGACATGAAGGTGAGAAAAGTTTGTGTTAAGTTTGAAAATGCAAAACAGACAAGAGAATTAAGCTGAATAAATGTCTATGTATGAAACAGCAGACAGATTACTTCCACACAAGTTTAACACCCAGTCATAACTTTAGCACCATTGTAATATGTAGGTTTTAAAAGACCAAACTCTTGAACATTCGATTATTGAAAGCCATTACAAGTACAGTGCAAGGTGAACCCTTAGCATATTGGGATTGATGGCAGGCTGCAGATATTGCTCCTATCAGAGGTATGAAAACAATGGCTCCACAACTTCATTTACGTCCCCACTGTGGTTATCATTCTGGTTTGAACCCGTCCTGAAAACAAATGAATGTGCAAGTAAGAGTGGTGCATCAATTGGGGTAGCACCTAATCATATACAATCACAGCAAAGAAACAGGTATTGAATGAAAAGATCCACCAAGGAGGCTGAATGTGCACGTAAACCAGGCTTCCTGAACTGCCCCACCACGTGCACCTCAGCCAAACTGCACTGGTTACTTGATCAACAACCATTTAGCTTGGAGCAGATATTATACACCTTACAAAGATTTGTGCTTGATTTTCATGTTCATGGTATTTCTGCAAAACCCTGCTCTTTTACTGACTGCTGCAGAGGTCAAAAACATATGGTTTTAAGAACAGTTGATTTACATCAGTCAATTTCTTCAAGTTCACTTATCACCGAATTGTATAAGTACAATATCACGAAACAGCGTTCTGCGGTCCTCAGTGATAAACACTGTAAGCTCACACACAGACATAACACACATACAAACAATACATAAACACAGTTCTGATTTAAAGAAATATTATTGTTAAATAAATAGTTGAGTCATGGAGGGTTTGTTGAGTAGTTCATCAGTCGTTCAGCAGTCTCACTGCCCATGTTAAGAAGCTGTTTCTCAGCCTGATGGTTCTGGCGCTGATACTCATATATCTCTTTCCCGACAGAAGTAGCTGAAAGATACTATTTACGGGGTGGTATGGGTCTTCATTAATTTTGTGAGGCCTCTTTGAACCAAGATCCCAGTAAATCCCATTATCAGAGGGAAGGAAGACCCCAGTGATCCTCTTTGCCACTCTTATGGTCCTGTAGATTGAACTCCTATCCAATGGTCTACAGCAACTGAACCACACTGTGATGTAGCCAGCCAGGGAGCTCTCAATAGAGCTCCTGTAGAAAGTTGACAGGATGGTGACTGGTGCCCTTGCCCACATCAGTCTTACTATGTGCAGTCACTGTGGTGCCTTCCTGACAAGTGAGATGTTTTGTGTCTAGGCTAGGTCACTTCTTGTGGACTCTATGGAACTTGGTGCTTTGTTAATGTGTAGTGGAGAGTTGTCGACTCTGGTCCTCCTAAGTCCACAATCATCACCTTCATCTTGCCCACGTTGAGATTCATCTTGTAATTCTCACACCATTCCAAGAGATTTTCTACCTCTTTTCTGTAGTGCAACTCATCATTATTGCTGATGAGGCCAACTACTGTCATGTCATCTGCAAATTTGATGACTCTTTTGGAGCTCGATCTGGGGTTGCAGACGTGAGTCAGTAGCCTGAACAGGAGCGGGTTGAGCACACAGCCTTGAGGTGCGCCAGGGCTCAGCGTGATGGTGCTCAACGTTCTGCTGCCAACCCAGACAGACTGTGGCCTTTCCATAGCACAGAACTGAGCCCCTCAGCCCACATGACCATGCCAACCTTTTTGTGCATCTATACTAATCCAATTTGCCTGTGTTAAGTCCGTTTTCTTCCTTCCTTGATCTATTTAATTGCCTGTCTAAATGTCCGTAGGACAAATTGATTGTATCTGACTTTGCCATCTCCTCTGGCAACAAATTCCAGATATTAACCACTCTTTGTGTTTAAAACAAATTAAAAATACCCTTCAAATCCCCTTTGAACTGCTTTCCTCTTGCCTGAAACCAACCGACGGCCTTTTGTTTATGATGCACCTGCTGAAGGAAAAGGATTCTATTTACCCATCTGTAGTTTTTTATAGTTCTATCACATCATCTCCTAGTATCGGTTGCTCCAGGGAAAACAAACCCAGTCAATCCAATCTCTCCCCAAAGCTAAAGTCCTCCAATCTAGGCAACATCCTGGTCCATGTCCTCTGCACTCTCTCCTGCGTAATCACACCCTTTCTCTAAGGTGCACACATTAATCCACCTGCAGCTTCAGCTTCCAACTTTTATAATCCAAGCTTCTCTAAGGTCATAAGATATTGGAACTGAATGAGGCCATTCAGCCCATCAAGTCTGCTCTGCCATTTGAATCATGGCTGATGCATTTTTTCTTTCATCCATTTTCCTGCTTTCTCACTATAACCTTCAACACCCTTCCTAATCAAGAATCTATCATCCTCCACTTTAAATCTACCCAATGACTTGACCTCCACAGGTGTCTGTGGAAATGAATCTCAATTTCATCACCCTCTGGCTGAAGAAATTTCTCCTCATTTCTTTTCTAAAGAGCCATGCCCTCTGGTTATAGACTGTCCTGGATTTTTTTTCCCCCCCCGTCACATCTTTCGGTATATTTTGATGAGATCCTGCGATACTGGCCCTAAGCCATTCAAATGCTCCTCACATATTAATCCTTTCATCCTTAGGATCATTCTCGTAAACCTCATTTGGGGCCCTCTCCAATGCCAGCGTAACTTTCCTTTAACATGGTGCTTACAACTGCTTGCAATACTCTAAATGTGGTCTGAGCAAGACCTATAAAGCTTTGATCTATGAAGCCTTGCAAGTTACATGACACCTTCCCCACTCTGTGTGATTTCTTTCAGAGAGTTATGAACTTGAACGGCAAGATCTGTTTGGTCACTAACATTCCTTGATCTCCCAATATTTATGCATATGGGCTACCACTAGTTAGTTTCCCAAAATTATTTTTGGGATTAAATTCCATCTGCCAATGTCTCATTTAACCTTCCATCTTGTTTGTATCTGCTGTGCTCATACACAACCCTCCTTATCATCTAACACACCACCAACAACTCTATTGCAATTCAGGCACTTACTAATCATTCCTCTGACATTTACAAGCAACAAGGGTCCCAGGACCAACTCTCACAGTGCAATATAGGTCAGAGACTTTCAATCAGAAATGCACCCCTCTACCACTGCCCCTGCCTCCTTTCTGCAAATTTTGGACCCAATTTGTCAGCACACTTGGGTTCCATGTGCCTTAATCTCCTGGACCAGCCTAGCATTATTAAAGTCCATTGAAGAGAACAACTTTCAAACTGGTTTCATCACCCTCAACTATCCTCAAAAAAACATAATCTAAATTAGGGAGTCAGGATTTCCTTGAACACCCACCATTCTGACCATCAGTCTGTTCCTTTCCAAATATGCATACTTCCTATCCCTTATAATTTCCCTGCCACTGACTTGCCTACTGCTGTCATTCCCTGGCATCTCACCTGTGGCCTACAAAGATGCAGGAATCCCTTTTAGGATCCCAGCAACCTCATTCCTTGGTTCCCATATAAACAAAGGATCAATTTCATCTGGCCCTTCCATTTAGCAACTCTGTGGTGTTATGACATCCAACACACCTCCTGTACTGATCTACAGATTATCCAGATATCCTTCCTGAACTGGCCATTTCCACAGTTTCTTTGGTAAATACTAACAAGAGTATTTATTTAGGACCTGTTCACATCATATAACTCCACACATATATGACTCCTTTAATCCCTCAGGGTATCCATTCTTTCCCTAGTTACCCTTCTGCTCCTGATACAGAATGTCCTTGGTTTTCCTTTTCCATCCACCACACAGTGTCTTTGACGAACTACCAGCAAGGAGGAGGTACATGAGCATCAAAATCAGGGCTGCCAGGCTGGGGAACGGCTCCTTCCTGCAGACTGTGCGATTGATGAACAGTATGCTGAAACTGAGTAAATAATTCCAAAATATTTACATATATATTTATTCTAAATTATGTATTGTATGTTGTGTGTATATGTGAGTGCACCGTGGTTCGGAGAAGTGCAGTTTTGTTTGGTTGTATGTGTACAGATAGATGGTAATTAGCTTGAACATTTTGCCCTCCTAATTTCTTTCTGAAGTTCTCCCCTACACACACTATATTCCTCATGATCCTCTTCTCGATGCAGTGGCCAAGACCTGCCATGTTGCCTTTTCTTTTCCATATCAAACATTTGATATACTTTGTAATCCAACATTTCCTAATCTTGTTACCATGGTCTTTTGCCCACAATGGAACCTTCTGGTCCTGAACACTTTTAAAACATTCCCACTCGTCAGCTGTTCTTTTTATCTGACCACACACCCCCTCCCCCAAGCCTACTTTACCAGGCCATCCCTCACAGAATTGAATCAGTCTCCCTCAGATTTAGGAGGTTGCCTTGAGGACTAAAATGTCCCTTCTATGAAACTGGACAGGTGATGGAACTGTCCGTGGGAACCATTTTGTCAATGGTGATCATAATTCTCTAAGGTGAATCCCATGGACAGTTCTATCACCTGACCAGTTTCAATACTTAAGATAAGGCCAAGTACTGTCACATGGGTAAACCTCCCTCTAAGAATATTGGTACCAACATTTCTTGATTTGCAAATTTTTCAACCTTTTGTCCTAAACATAGCATGATTAATTATTCTCACCACCAAAGTTGCTGCTGTCCTGTTCAGTTATTTACTTGCTCGGGAATCCCATTTCCATCTATCTTTTACCTGCTCCTGTACTTGCCTTTCCATCAACCCTCTCCCCTCCCCCCTCTGCCTTTCTTCCCCTGTCTCTCCACCTCTCCCACCTTCATTTGTTCAGTATCCTATAACCACTTGGCTCCTCCATAGTCCTTCCCCCAAACCTTGTCTTTAGGGTTAACATCTTCTTACCTATTCTAGTCTAAGAGAGACCCAAATTATCGACCAACATTTCTCTCTATGGATGTGGCCTGCCCTGTTGAGTTCTCCCCAACGTCTTATTGCATGCCCATTATTTTATTGAGAAATCTTCATATGGAACGGACACTAGTTCTTTTTCTACAAGCAATTAGGTTTAGACCTAAAGTAAAGCATCCACGTCAGTCTTCAGTATACTAAGCGGCTGCAACTGGTAACATTTATTTAGCTGTGTCCGATAGAACGGACATTTCTGAAAATATAGAAGGATGCATAATCTGAAGTTTGGTTTGTAAATCAGTAGCAGTGGAAAATTCTATGATTTCACTGAAATTGTCAGTGATCCAAACAGATCCGCCACCTCATGTCAATAACAGTAGTGGAGAGAGTAGAGAGCACTAAGTTCTTTGGAATTCAATAAACTAGTGACCTATCGTGGGCACACAACATTTCCTCACTTTTCAGGAAGGCGCAACAGTGACTGCACTTCCTGAGAAGACTGAAGCAGGCAAGGCTACCAACCACCATCAAGTCAATCTTCTACAGGAGCTCTGTTGAGATCATCCTGGCCAGGGGCATGTCAGTGGGGTACAGTTGCTGAGATAATTGGATTAGAGGTCAATCCACAGGACCTTAAGGATAACAGATAGGATCACTGGAGTCTCCTCCACCACCACCACCCCTCCATATCAATGAGATCTACTGGGATCATTATCTGAAGAGTGCATGCAAAATCGTTGAGGACCTCTACTATCACGCACATAGCATCTTTCAACCACTTCAGTCAGAAAAGAGATACAGGAGTATCAGAGCCAGTATCACCAGGCTGAGAAACAGCTCCTTCCCACAGGGCAGTGAGAATGGTGAATAACCAAAGGAGACGAACTAACCACCCGAAACTCCAATTTTCACTAAATAAAATGTATTTATTTATTTTTATATAGGTAGACTTGTCCTGTATATGTATCGTTAGTCTGTATGTGAGTTATGTCTGGCTGCGCCTCCTGCATGTTTTTTCACCGAGGACCGGAGAAAATTGCTTCTTCAGGTTGGATGATAATAAAATGTGAACTTGAATATTTGCTCATTCCTGTATGTTTCCCTCTGCTAATAAAGCCCTAGTAAAAACTGAGCAGTGTAACTTTAAGCTTAACTTCTCATGAACAAACAAGTGAAGAAAGTTTTTGCAATGTATTTATCAAACAAAATTAATTTTCTTTACTTTTGTATTAACATGTGAGTAAGATGTTTCGTGGGGAAACCAGTCCATTAGCAAAAGAACTGAAACCTCTTGTTTATTGAGAAAGGAGATGGAGAAAACAAAACATTTATTTCCATGCATTGGAAAGGATTTGTGTGGCTGAATTTTTAATTCAAATTAACCCATGCTGATTTTTGCAGTTTGAGTAAATGTAAAGCTCAACTTTGGCAATAATGTATTTTCAGCATGGCTATTACAATGCCACTCATTTATGGAGAAAGACTAATGTCTCATTTTTACTTAAGAGATACAGCATATGGACCTTCTGGTCCATAATCCAGCATAATCCCCTGCATCCAATTAACCTACTAACCCCATACATCTTTGGAATGTGGGAGGAAACCCAAGCACCCAAAGGAAACCCATGCAGTCATGGGGAGAACATAAAACAAACTCCTTACAATCAACACCAGATTCAAACCCGGGTCATTGGCATTGCAATTGAATGTGTTAACTGCTATGCTAACCATGACATCTCTAATTGTTTTGTTTGAGAGCAGAATGTTGAACCTCAAAGTTTCATAATTCTACCGACTTTACCAATGGATACTGCATTGCGAGTCCCCCACCCCCCCCCCCCACAAAAGAACACAGTAAGATATGGTCTTTTTGACCAATCGCCCATTTTATCCTTTCCTGTGCATTTCAAGATTTCCCCTCCCACCAAATGCCATCCAAGGCCTATGTGGATTTCTTCCCATTGCAGTTGAAACAGTAAAAGACTCTCTAGACAGATGTGTAAGCCTCTTCCTACGCTGTCACTTCAGTGTGATTTACCTTGGACACAAATCTTGGAGCATTCATCCTGTGTATTGAATCGGTTTTCATTCCCATTACATCCACCGTACCAGAACCGTGCGCACTTTTCAGTCTTTGCATCATAGTACCACTTGAGAGAAAAGTTCCGGCAAGTCCCTTCATTCCGTGGTAATTGGCATATGTCTTTTGCTGGAAAAAAAAGTGTGTATGACCAAATGTTAAACATCTTCGACAATATAGTAACATACTCTTTATTCTGATGTGGATCAGCTATGATCTTGCCTGGGAGTTATTCCCAGCAGTATTACAGGGAAATTATTGAACAGAATGAAGTTTTATTTCTGTTCTCATGCATGTATTTAATTCCAATATCTGCACAACCCTGCTAAGTAATCAATCCCTTTTTATTAATTTACTAATTGCCAATAAACTAGTAAGTATAGAAGTATGGTTGTGGTCTCCTCTACATCAGAGAGACTGGATGCAGACCGGGAGATTGCTTCATTCAGCACCTTAGCTCTGTCTGCCGCAATATCGGGGATCTCCTTGCAATGACCCATTTCAATTCCCTGCCCCATTCCCATTCCAACATATCTGTCCATGGTCTCATGCACTACCAGACTGAGAATACGCCCAAATTGGAGGAACAACACTTCAATATTCCATCCTCCAAACAGATGGCATTAACATCAATAGCCCGATCCATATGCCCACCACTTCTGTGTAAAAAGGTTACCCTTCAGGTTCCTGTCAAATCTCTGCCCCTTCATCCTTAAATCTATATCCTCTGGTTACTGATTCCTCTGGTCTGGGCAAAAGACACTGTTGGATTCTATTTCCCTCATTTATTTGGCATCCTGGTCATCATCTGAAATAATCTATCGCTACACATTGGTGGACCCTGGATGCTGTGCTAAACTGCTCCAAGGTTGCAACCTATGATCTCCATCCTTGGAAAGTGAAGGATATCAGGCTTGTGAGAGACCCATCATTACCAGTTCTTCTCTGGACCTCAAAATTCTGACTCAGTACTTAAATTGCCCTCTTAACAGGTCTGAGGGAACAGTTTTTGCAAGCAAGCCAACGTGCCTGCATCTTCTCAAGTGAAGCCAAGGGAAGGCAACAAATCGTGTCCATGCTAGCAAAGGAATAGAAGCTGTAAGATTCCCTTAAGTAAGCCATTTATTGATTACTTTCATGGGATATAATTAGCATTATTCTATTAATTAACTCTTCCTTTCCAGACGTAATATAATTCTTGCCTTTTTTGTTATCTGAAGGTGTGGACCGGACCTAGGTTTTAAACTATTTGATGATAGATCCTCGGGATAGACCTCTCAGTTGTTTTTTTTTCCTTAATTAAATGCTTTTATTTAGTAGATTAGTTGGGGGTTTTATATTAAATAATTATAATATTATTTTATATGTTTGAGATGAGAATTATTAATAATGTCACATTTTTACTCTTTGGAATTTATATGATACTTATACTTGGACAGACCATTTTAATTGTTATTTTTATTCTCCTTATGCTGTGTATATTATGAAATGTTAATAATAAGATTGAAAAAGAAAGAATGTTTGAATAATAATGCATTGACTCACTATTCATCTAGATTCCAGATATCAAAAGGTTGTCATTGATAGTAAACTTAACTGCAATTTTTTTCAAAAGACAATTATTGTAATTCTTCAAATGGTTCTTGCTTAAGAAACTTTGGGTAAACATGACAAGTGAATAGCAATGGGAAGGTGGAGAAAATTTGTTGATAATGAGTGGTAGATAATTGAAACCAATGGGATTCATGAAGGCACTTAATTTCCTACCAGCCCACTTGCCATAATCTCAAATTAATATTTTTTGAGTATTCTAATTGAATAATTCTTCTGAGTATTAACTGTGGAAATATTACTTTTATGTTCTAATGAATGGCTTTTCAGGTTAGAAAATAGAACAGTACACCACAAGGACTACATCAAACCAAAACTCTTCTACCTGCATTGGACAGATATCCATCCATTCGCTGCATATGCCTATGTCTATCTGAAAGCCTTTTAAATGCTACTGTTGAATCTACTTCCACCAATACGACTCTTGACAGCTTATTCCAGGCACCTACCATTGTCTGTGCGAAATATTTGCCCCACACATCTCCCTTAGACTTTCTCCAACCTCACCTTACATACATGCTCTCTACTGAGTGAGAATTTTACCCTATCAATACCTTCCACTATTTCATAAACTTATGTCGGGTCACCTCTCAGCCACTGATGGCCCAGAGAAAACAACCCAAGTTTGTCCAATCTCTCCCCCATAACTCATACCTCAACCAGGCACCATCCTGGTAAACCTTTCCTGTCCCCTTTCCAAAGCCTCCGTGTCACTCCAGTAATGGGGTGACCAGAATTGCACATATTATTCCATGTGTGGCCAAACCAACGTTTTATACAGCAGCAACATGATCCGCTTATTTTTGTACCCCAGTTGATTTAAATTGAGTGGCAATGATCCTTCCAAGCAATTGGTGTTCTGAGCGAATTATAAAAGGTTACACTTTGAAAAATTATGCACACTCATTATTTGATCCTGAAGATGGAAGTGTCAATGACATCCCTTTGAAGGTCACAAGAAAGTGTTTATCAGCAGAGCTACTTTGATGGTGCAGACGCCAATAATTAACCAACAATTTGCCTGCATTCTGTTCACTCAACAAGCTGTGTACATTCAATGAGAGAGAACACAAGAATTTTATTTGTAAACATTAGAAGTTAAGTCAAAGGCTGAGATTAAGAAAAGTCAACTGGAGTTTCATGAACATTCCAAGAAAGAGGATCCAAGAATTTTATTGCAAACATTGGAAGTTAAAACAAAGGCTGAGTTTAAGAAATGTCAAGTGGAATTATTCGTGCAGTAAACAACTTGCTCCTTTGAAGTTAAAACAGAAAATGCTGTGAACACAATGGGCAGTATTTGTGGAAAGAGTTTTCGACATTTCAAGTCGAAAACCTTTCATCTGAATTGGGAAATGGAGGATGAAGTTCAGCTTGTTGCAGAACATGCATCTGGGGAGAGTGGAGAGCAGAGACCCAATGCTCCCCCACTGGTCCTACCACCCTGTCCTACTGCCAAATGCTCTACGCAAGCTTTAAACGGCCTGTTAAAGGAGCCGATGGTGTTTTATTTAAAATTCTGTGACTGCAGGGTCTGGGTCCAAGATGGCAGTGCCTGTGTTCGGCAGTGGCCTCGAGGGGTTGCAGACTACAGCAGTGGACTGGCACAAAGCACCAGTAGCAGGGAGAACACCATCTGTTGAGAAGCAGAGGAGAATACCCTAAGGACAGTGACCACGATGGCAGACCAGTAAAGGACTCTGTAGCTGAAGGACACACAGGCTGTGGGCTGCTAGAGACTCACTCATGAGAACCAGGCATTAGAAGCAGGATTTGAGAGGGTGCTGAGGGCAACAAGGGCCCTGGGGACTGAAGGCTTCATCATTATATTGGACATTTGGATCTGGACTCGGGTGACTGGTGGTTGAACTGGGGTCATGTGCAGCTTCAGAGGGTGCAGGAGTGTTGGAGGCAAATCCATGGACATAGTGTCTCTGATGGGAGACTTTGTCTGTAAGGAAATGCTCGTGGCCAATTTTTGTCTGCCTTATGGCAATTTCAATGTAATATTACATTTCTGTTTTATTACAATAAATATTACCTATTCTGAGAATGGATGGTGGAAGGACAGATAGAACCCATGGAATATTTTTGGTCAGGTGAGGTGAGAATTTCTGTGGGGATAAGCTGTAAGTGAAGTCATCTGCCTGATAGGCTAATTAATACAACATTCTCCTTGCAATGTCGGAGACCGAGAAGTGCACTGAGAGGTTTACAAAATGATGGGGAATATAGATAGAATGGAGAGTCGAAGTCTTCTTCCTAGGATGGTAGTGTTGAAAACCAGACGCCACAGGTTTACAATGAGAGGAGAAAGATTTAAAGATCTGAGCAGCAAGTTGTTTCACACAGATGGTTAAATGGAATGAGTGATCAGAAAAATTAGAAGAGGCAGATAAATTACAATAGGTCCTTGGACAGAAAAGATACAGAGGGATATGGGCTTAATCTGGGCAAGTGGGATCAGTAAAGATTGACATCACAGTTGATGTGGAGGAGGTGGGCCATTTCTGTGCAGTACTGCTCCATGAATCTTATACTAAGTTCCAATGTGTTTGATTAATTACTAAAAAGAATAAATGAGTTCATGAAATGATTATACGACAATGATTACATTTGTGGAAGCGAATGAATAAGATTATTTCACATCTGATATAATCAAGCATTTGGGGAAGTGCCATGGATAGTGAAACTGCTGTCTCCAATGGCCCAAGCTCACTTTTGACATGCTGTGTTGTCTATGCAGAGTTTGCACGTTCTCCATATGCTCCAGCATACTCTCGTAATGTGAAGATATGCAAATGGAGAGGTGAGTTTGCGACTGTGAAATGCCCCTGGTGTGTCGGTGAATGGTTGAATCTGGGGGGAGTGGATGGGAATAGGGGGAAAATGAAATAGGATTAATGTAAAATTAGTGTAAATGGCTGGCTGATGGTTGTTATGGACTCAGTGGGATGAATGGTCGATTTCTATGCTACAATAGATATTACAAAAACACATTCAAGAAGTTACTGCAGATTGGCCTAATTATACAGTGATTTAAGTTCAGAATTTGGTCACCATTCCACAGGAGTTTCAATGCTTTTCTATATTCTCGTCACATTGAAAGCACATTTCTGGCACTCTCTGTTAACTCGTTCAGTTCCTTCACACTGCTGAGATTTACAGAGATGGTCTTGTTATGTTTCCATGTGAATTACAGGCAAGGTTAAGCTTGAGTTACTGCTATAATTCTGGCAAATGTACATTGCTTCTCTTAACTTTTCCCAAACCTAATTCATCAAATCGAATGGAATGTCTCTAGAATACAACACATTTTTTGTTCATTACTGATGATCAGGAAAGTTTAACATTTCCTGGAATAAAGAATGAATTTTAAGACCAAGGTTCATCAGCATAAGTAAGAAAGGTTTCCTAATCACATTAGGTCCTTGCCAACTGCAGGACTTTATTTCCTGTTCTCTTTTCCCTGGGAGAGACAGCTGGCTAATGCTCCTGGAACACCTCCTGTAAAACTTTGATTTCTTTGAATAAAGAAGTGGCCATTAATAGCCCTTAGAGACTCCCATGAGGTTCAAGGGATTGTCAGAGATGGAGTATTTCATAAGGTTTCTTTGTATGTTGATGACTTATTAGTTTATATTTCAGATCCCAAAAGATCTATTCCAGCTATATGTTATCTGTCTTTTCTCAATTCAGCTCTTGCTCTGGATAGAAATTAAACCTTCATAAAAGTGAACTTTTTCTGATTAATATGCAGGTTCCCATCTACACTCAAGTTCCATTAAAGATTGTTAGAGATAATTTCATATACATAGGGATTAAAATTACTAAAAGATTTATATATAAACTCAATTTTTCTCCTCTATTCAAGTACGTGAAATGGTCTTTTTCTAGATGGTCTTCTTTGTCATTACCTTTAATAGGTCATATTAATGCAGTTAAAATGATAATATTACCCAAGTTTTTATATTTATTTCAAACAATTCCTGTTTTCATCCTGAAATCTCTTTAATAATATTGAATCAAAACTTTCTTCCCTTATTTGGAAGAACAAAAACCCTATAATTAGTAAATTTCATTTACAAAAAATTAAAAAAGATGAAGATATGGCCTTGTCTAATTTTAGATTTTATTACTGGGCTGTTAATATTCATTTTCTAACTTTTTGGATTTTTTTATTCTGACAAATTGGATCGTCGATTATGGACAGATTTAGAATTGAAATTTATGCAGGCAGTATTCAGTGACCTCTCTTCTACTTAGTTTTTCCAAGATCAGTAAGGATATTTCTAATCCAATACTCAAACATATATTGCTAATCTCGTTCCCATTTAGGAATTTTTTTAAATTTAAAAAACTTTATCCAGTGCTATCTCTCTTAATTTTTTTTGACTATCGATAATTGATCAACCTTTCTCTATATGGAAAATCAAAGGTATGGTTTTTTTCACAAATTTATTTAAGGAAGGTTGTTTTTTTGTCTTTTGAACAGTTTGAAAGTATATGACTTATCAAACACTTTTTTAGATATTTACAGATTAGAAATTTCTTAAATGTGATATTACCAGACTTTCCATTTGAATATCTACCAAATCTAGTTGATAATATTTTTCAATTGAATCCTTCTCAGAAAGAATTAATTGGAATTATACATGATCAATTTTTAAAAAATTGCAAAGAGTACTTCATGATAAGATTAAAAGGTCTTGGGAACTGGAATTGAAAGACCCTTATCTGAGGATCTCTCCCTTATTGCAGTTCAGAAACAGCAGATGATACAGAATTCTGAAGGGATGGAAACAAAATAGCAGTATTCCCAGGCTTGCTTTTCCATTTGGGAAGATAACAATAGACAGAATGGAGCAGCAGCAATCATCAAGGATCTACACCACCCAGGACATACTCTGTTCTCACTGCTGCCATCAGAAAGGATGTACAGGTGCCACAAGATTCGTGCCACCAGGTTCTGGAATAGCTGCTACCCTTCCACCATCAGATCCTCAACAACAAACTCAATCAGACATTCATTTAAGGGCTTTTACTCTGCTCATTATTTATTACTGAATATTTATTTCTGTATTTACGGTCAGTTTAAGATGTCATGTTTTTATATATTTCTTTCTTCTTGAGTATAGTTTAATGTTCCCGGTAATTTAAAAATCATTGAGCCAGCTCTGTCATTCAGTAAGATCATGGCTGATCTGGCTGTGGATTCAGCTCCATCACCTTTCTGTTCTCTATACCCTTAATTTCCCAACTATTCAATAATCTATCTGTATCTTAAATAAATCTAGTGAGACTGCCTCCATTGCTTCAGGGGGCAGAGAATTCCACAGGTTCAGTACTCTCTTAGAGAAGCAATTCCTCCTTGCACCTGTCTACAGCGACACCCCCAAACCTTGAGGCTATGTCCCCTCATTCTCGTCCCTCGTCTCACCAGCCTCCCTTTCCTCTATTCTTTCTATAATTTTATATGTTTCTGTACAATTCACCCTCATCCTTCTAAAGTCCAATGAGTATAGTCGTAGGCTATTCATTTCCAGAATCAAACGGGTGAACAACTTCTGCCTCACACTTGCTCCTCTAAATCTATTCTGTTGTGAGCAATTGTGGATCCAGCACTGATCCCTGCACTTATTACTTATCACTGATTGTAACCAGAGAAACATCTATTTATCCCAACTCTCCTGTTGATTTTAACATCCTCAATACATTTGAGTAAAAACACAACTGGAGAAACTCAGCAGGTCAAGCAGTGCCCTTTATACAGCAAAGATAAAGATACAAAACCATGAGGCTTTAGCCCTTCCTCGAGGAATATAAGGCATATACCTTGACAAAGGGCTCAAGCTTGTAACGCTGGTTATGTATCTTTATCTTTGGATACTGTTTGACCTGCTGAATTTCTCCAGCTTTGTGTTTTTTCTTCATTCACGGTGTCTGCAAATTTTTGTGTTCTACTTCTACTTTCATTTTAATGCATTGACATCTAACTCCATGCATCCTCATCTCATGCAGAGATCTTCTGTCTAATCTCCTATCCATTCATATGGAGTTTCTTGTGACAACTGAGAAATAAGCTGTTTTTCCAGTCTCCTTCTTCCCTTCCATTCACCCCTCCGTACTCCTGTTTCTTTTAATCTGCACATCCCCAAAGTTTGCCAATCAATATTATACCTTTGACTTCTTCCAAATTCTGCATTTGTCACATGCCCACCAGAGTTAATGGGAAGCATGTTGCTGTGTTCTTCCTTCTTGCAGGCACTATTTATGGCTGCACCCATTCACCATTGTTACCAATCATTCCCTTCACCACTGGATCACTGAGCCTGCAGTGTGCTCCATGCAGGAAATGCACACCAGTAACTTCCCAAAGTTAGCCTGCCCCATTCCTGGGGCTTTAGCCATTTTGATAATTTGGCAGTGGAGCACCGGAATTTTCCCTATTCTGCCTCAGCATTCCACCATATCCCTATTGGCCACTCCTGAGGAGTAAATATCACCAACATCCTTTTCTGGTCCAATCACATCAATGATAAAACCAAGAAGCCACCTCGACTTCTGCAGAAACTTGAGAAAATTGGTCTCCAATGAATTTGAAAAAATACATCAGAGAAAGTATCTTGTCTGGATGCACCACAGCTCGGGATAGCAAGAAACAGCTGAGTGTTGTTGATGCAGCTGCTTTGAGTTCATTCACCTCAAAACATGCATCAGTTCAGAAATGTGAAATCAAGCAATAGGCAGCAGCTTATGCATGTAAAAGTTGATTTGAAACCAAAGAGTTGACCTTATTGTGGTAAACAAGGAGTCTGCAGATGATGGAGAATGAGAGCAATGCACAAAAGTGCTGGAGAGTTCAGCAGATCACGCAGCATCATGTAAAACAATAGGCAGTCAGCGTTTTGGGAAGGACTCAGGCTCAAGTGCTTATTATTATTTAGACATACAGCACGGTAACAAGCCCTTCTGTCCCATAAGCACACATCACTCAATTACACCCAACTGACCTACAATCCCCGTACGTTTTAAAAGGTGGGAGAAAACCAGAGCACCCAGTGGAAACCCATGCAGGCTCGGAGAGAAAGGGGCAAACTCCTTTCAGACAGCTCCAGATTTGAACCCCAGTCACTATTGCGCTAACTGTGCCACCCTCTTGCTTTCCATGGATGGTGCATGACCTGCTGAGTTTCTCCAGCACTTTTGTCTATTGCTCAGGTGATTGCATTGAATCTTCCACCGCTAAGCATTATGGGATTTCTGAGTATCAGGATTCAGTGAGAGATTGGACATAGTTATCTCAATAGAGATGTAGACACAATCTCTAATCATCAGTGTGTTCTCCATTCAGCATATGACCAGCATTAATGCTGAAGTCTTCACATATACATCTCTATGCGCCTCAAATCAATCTCCCTATTCCCTGTTACACATTTTTTGCAATACAATTCATCAAAAGGTAGAAACATTATTCAAGAATATGTAACACACTTCTGTGCATTCATCCTATTCCAACTTTTAAAAAAGATCATTTAATTTGCTCTAAAATCGAGCATTTCACAGTGATAAACCTTTCCCTAATTTGCATCCAATGGAGAGTTTTCAGATACCGTATATCATAATTCTCTGTTTTATAATCTCATGGGTGCTATTGCAATCTGCCCTAAACAAGTCAAAATAGAAAAAGTGTAGACAAAACAGACTTGAATCTCACTAACTTAAATGTAATCCCCATCTGGCTACATGGAGCAAAGTACAGTAGAGGTTTTCAAACAATGGTTTTCTGTTTCCAAATAGAGTTGTCCTTCCATCAACTCCCACTTCACTCCAGCTTTCCCTGGTCCTTCCTGCTGTCATCTTCCCCCATCTGTTGCTCAAGCTGCATCTCTCTGTGAAACTTACTTGATCTTTTTCCCTCAGTTACGTCTTTGGGCTTCACCCCTCTGTGTCCACCCCTTGAAACATTCTGCAATCCCCAAATCCCACCATTGCATCACCATTACAAATGCCTTAAAAAAAAAGTTCAGATTAGCTTCCTTTGAATAGCTGGATTACTATGAATTCAGTTTAAGATAATAGAACATTTACCTGACAACATTTCTTCTAGCTTGGGTTCTGATATGCTTGCTTCTGGTACCATGGGAGAAAGGGACGGGAAGTTACCATTAAAAAAAAATTCAGCCCAGTTATTTTTTAACACTGTAATGACTGAAGGACATCAAAATGACAGACAATACATTATCTTTCAATGTCTATATTACTTACCTGACTGTATGCATTCTGCATTGCACTCAGCTTCTGTGTCAAACCTATTACCATTACCATCGCAACCACCATACCAAAATTGAGTGCAGATGTTGTTTTTGCTGTCAAAGAACCATTTTGCAGTATATTCTGAACACTGTGATCCAGCGTCAAAATCCAGCATGCACCGATCTGTCAAATTTATGCAAGATTTAAATCGTTAACACAAACTATATAGTAAAATCAGGACATTGCAAATTGAAAATCAGTTTATGCATGGGCAGTACAAGTGCAAATCAGTTTATACATGGGCAGTACAAGTGCAATGCATAGGAGACCAGTTTCCCAAAGATTACTTCATTACACTAATGACACTGATTGGATACAAATCTCACAGCAAAAGCAAGGGGAATAGTTGGGGTGTTCTGCATTAACACTGAACTCCCAACCAGAAAGATTCTCATCTCCTCATTAGTATACATGTACAAGGCTACAAAGCAGCAATTCACTGCATTATGGACCAGTCTGGATCATTCTCAACATATGGAGAGCTGCTACAGATAGAAAACTAACGATGGCATGGGTTTGCATGCACAATATTTCATAGAAAAGTATTGCGTGGTGCAAAGTTGGAATAGCTCAACCTGACCTGAACTCAAGCTGTTCAATTAGAATAAACATATGACCTAACCGAAGCTGAATCGGGTTCAACTCCTTTGCTTTATTATTCAAACATGATATCTCATTATATTGTTCTTTCTTTATTTTTATTTCCTTTTTTCCTGGATTCCATGGAGTACAATTTCTCGCTAGAATTTGTTTAAGTTTTTTTTAAAAAAAAAGTTACAGCAGGGTAACAAGCCCTTCCGGCCCATGAACCCACATTGGGCAAATACAACAATGAACCTATCAGCCCCGTATGCTTTGTAGAGTGCGAGGAAACTGTAGCAGCCAGAAAGAACCCATGCAGGTCACGGGGAGAACCAAATCCTGATGGACAGTGCTGGATTTGAATCCAGGTCACTGGTGCTGTAATAGTATTGCATTTTCCATTTTTATTTCCCAAAATTCTATTTCCAAGCCTGTTAAAAGTATCAACTTTTCTGCACTTTATAACCCCGGTCTATGCCATCCTTGCATTCTTCAAGACTGAAGCTTCCACTGTGGAAAGGTCAATTCACAAGATTGTTGTTGCTTTTTCTCTTGTATTTAATTGCTCAGCTATAGGCTTCCATCATTTCAATTTTTTTCCCTCAATTTTAAAATGCTCCAAAAGTCTAATTTCGTCCAAATACTGGTCTGTACATGGCTTCATGGGAAAAATTGATCCCTGCCCACGATAAAAGCTGGTGCCATTTTACAACATGGAATATATTATTTTATTGTAGATTCTTTTTCAGCGGAATTGCTAAAGGCAGAGTGATCTGTTACATGCATAACAACTGTACTTTTTTAATTTGGATATTGTCACGAGGTTGAAAGAATCTGTCCTGAACCTGCCCTCGCAGGTTCAGGTGGACCGTTGGCTGTGGAAAGTGAGGAGAAGGATGCCAATGCTACAGTCTTAAGCAAACAATGAGAAGCTGGAGGGAGCAGAATTCCTCTCCATGGATGCCAACTGACCAGCTGTTGCTTATAGTTTGAAAGATGCTGCAGAAAGGTTCATAGTTTTGGAGTTTCCTCGTCAAAGGCAGCAATTGATTTAAAAAAGTCAGAGAAAATTGGAGAGCAGAGTGAAGAACGCCGAAAGAATGTGATGGTTTAGGTGCAAGAATTCATTGCTAGATGATGGGAATGCAATCACTGTCTCACACTAAATTAAATAAATGTAGCTTATGTCATCATACAATTAATTAAGGATCATCTGGTGAAACTGTGTGTGGAGGATAAAACTGTACGAGAGGTAAAAAAGAAATGTACAGAAGCTGACTAGTGGAAAATGTTGTAAGTGGATCTCCTGCCATTTATGGTTAGCCTAGTTTCTCATCAATTTACCATATACAGTATTCTCCCTGTACAATATACAGACTTACCACAATTATAACATGCAATCCTATGCACGTCATTCACTAATGGACTAACTGCTGCACTAACCATGCCTATCTCATGCTGCTCTCACTTTAAATCACACTGAGCCTTCACGTGAAAAAGAGCATTTTCTCACTAACTCAAAACCAGATTCATTTGCTATGTTCACAAGGTGTTCTCAATGAAATGCTACATGATATACACAGTAAGCACGCTCATGAACAATTACCTATTTCGGGATTCTCAATTGGCTCCACGATGACTTGGGTAATTGAACTTTTGACCTCTGCCTCTCGTGATTTTTCTAAAGTTAGAAGAGAAACCAATCAGTTTTGCACCAAAATAACGTAATAAAGGTAAATGTATTTTTTTCATGCAACACAGTCTTAAATCCATCACCCCATTTCTTCTGATTTATTAATTATTCTGTGCTGATAACACAAGAACCCCGAAGCAACTCAACAGTCTTGGAGAGTTCACAGGAGGTACAGATATATAACCAAAGTTTTGGGCCTGACCCCCTTCTTCAGACCTTGATGAAGGGCTCAGGGCCGAAATGCTGGTTATATACATTTCCTTCCAATGGACACGGTGACGCTTGGTGAGGTCCTCCAGCATTTTTGTGTTTTTACTACAATCACAGTGTTTGCAGATGTTGGCGTTTCACGCTGTGCTGACAACAATGTGACTCTGATCTTTGCTGAGCTTAGAATTTCTGGAATTGCGGATTGGAGCATTAGCCAGATCTGAAACTGTATTCTTTTGTGTGTTCTGAATCCATCTATTAGCTAACCTGCTCAAGTTCCAGAGTCACCTTGTGACTTTTCACAGGGGCAGCATGGTGGGAACTTCTAGTGCAGCAAGTCTTTTATCAGGCTGGATTTTTAGGGACTTGGCAGAAGAATAAGGGAACACAATTAAAGTATTATATATTATATATAACTGTAGAAAATGTGGTGCATGATCTAGAATTGTGGCAGGAGCAGATTCAATAGCCAAACAGATTCTAAACCAGGCAGGATAGGCATTTGAAGGGGAAAATATTTGGAGCTATGGGAGAGTTGTAATCTTTGAATTTGGTTGCTTATTGTGAAAAGCTTAGTTTGGTACGATATCCAAGCAAGTCAAAGCATACTTAAATTCACTGGATTGTGCAATAATAAAACAAAAGTGCAGGATGCATTGATTCAGCAAGCCAAAGCGTGCATGGCACAAGCGTTACAGAACAAAGGGCAGGGTATGGAGAACGGTTCTGGTAAAACAGTGCAAAGGCGGTGAAAGATCCAACTTCAGCATCTGTTGACAGCAGAGGAGAAACTGTCATTGAATCCAGAAGTTCATGTTTTCAAGCTCGTGTACTTTCTGTCTGAGAGAAGGGTGTGTGTGTCCGGAATGGGAAATTGGATGACCTAGCCCAATCACAATTGGCTAAATGGTCATCTCCTTACTGAATTGTCATGCGAGTGAACTATTCTTCAAAGGGATTGTTTAAAACCTATCTATGCCTCCTATCCAGTGCTGTACATCAACTGTAGGGACAGTAAAATATCTTCCTTCCCTTGCTTAGTCATGCTGAAATTCTGCATGTCTACAAAAAGGACGTGAAAATAATTATTTTAAAAAGTCATCTACTCTTTTGGTCTTGGAGAAAACTTACTCGTTGTAAACACCCCACTATAAATAGATTTTGCTTTGGACTGAGAGAATCCTATCACAATAATGTTGTATCGCTGTCCATTTTCCAAATCTTTTATGACAATTTCAGGATCACTGATATTCAGCTTCAGAACGAGCATGTTCTGGCTCACTTCAACCACAGTAACTTCATAATTATCTATATGCTGAGCTTCAGTCCGAGCCAAATGAAGGATTATGGAGTCTTCTGTAACATTGTAGGCAGATAATTCCAGTCCTGTTGCAACAAAAGAGACAGAAGCAATAATTCAGAACCCAATCTCATATAGAAATGCCCCTGCTGAAACCAAATAAATGTTGAGCAGAGAGAGATTCAGTCTATCCAGACCATTTTCTGAACAATTTACACTCAACTCCAGGGTATGTTTATTTTGAAAATCTTTGCACTCAAAGCTGACTACTGAACATCCAATGGGAGAAAACCCCATTTTAAATTATTAAAAAAATATAAACATACAGCATGCTCTTTTGGTCCATGAGCCCGTGCCACTCAAATACATACAATCAATTTACAACTCCCCATACGTTTTGATGGGTGGGAGGAAACCTGAGGAAGCCTACACAGACACGCGAAGAACGTACAAACTCCTTAGCCACGGTGCCAAATTTGAACCCAGGTCGCTGGCACTATAATAGCTGGGTGCTAACCACTATTGCAACTGTGCTGACCAAACTCTCAGTTTATTCTAACTCTCTGATTTTTATTGGTTAACTAATCCTCCATCACTGGATTCGACAATGGTTGGACGTGAGAAGCCAAAGAGTAGTGGTGGATGATTGCTTCTCAGACTGGAGGCCTATGACTAGTGGTGTGCCTGAGGGATCAGTGCTAGGACCATTGCTGTTTGTCATCTATGTCAATAATCTGGATGATAATGTGGTAAATTGGATCAGCAAGTTTGCAGCTGACACCAAGATTGTGGACAATGAAGCAGTTGCAGAGGGATCTAAACCAGCTGGAAAAATGGGCTTAAAAATGGCAGTTGGAATTTAATGCAGGCAAGTGTGAGGTGTTGCATTTTGGAAGGACAAACACTGTAAATGGTAGTGCACTGAGAAGTGCGGTAGAACAGAGGGATCTGGGAATACAGATACATAATTCACTGAAAGTGGCATCACAGGTGGCTAGGATTGCAAAGAGAGCTTTTGGCATATTAACTTCATAAATCAAAGTACTGCATACAGGAGTTGGGATGTTATGTTAAAATTGTATAAGACATTGGTGAAGCCAAATTTGGAGTATTGTGTGCAGTTTTGGTCACCTAACTACAGGAAAGATGAATAAGATAGAAAGAAGGCAGAGAAGATTTACTATGATGTTGCCCAGACTTCAGGAACTGATTTGCAGGGAAAGGAAAGAACGAGCTTCCAGCTGAAGTGGCTCAATTTTAACTTTACATGGATGGAAGAGATATGGAGGACTGGATGCAGGTCATGGGACTAGGCAAAAAAAAGGTTCAACAAAGACCAGATGGGCCAAAGAGGCTGGTTTCTATGCTATAATGTTCTATGGTTCTATATATTACCCCAACTCCATATATCCTTATTTTATACTGATCTCTTTTGTGCAGCATCTTTCCGAATGGCATCTGAAACCACTTTCACCAGTTCCCCTCAATTCACTGCACTTACTGCAGTATATTCTCAAGGAAATCCAATAAGTTAGTTAAACATGACCTGCTTTTCTTCATGATAACGTCAAGTATTTTCCCAACTTCAGATGTTAAGCTAACTGGCCTATAGTTATCTGACCATAGTCCGGAGAACCGCCATTTCATTTGGTTGTACATGTACAGACAGATGATAATAAGCTCAAACTTCACATTCCTTCTCAATAGCATCGCCACAATCTGCATGGGAGTTACTTTCTACTGCTGAGTACTTGGGAAATTCTGGAGATCACTGAGAACACCTGTCCCCTCTCTTCCTCATGAATGGACAATTGTTGGGCTCCAACCTGGCAGATTTGCTCCTGGTTTGAGAAGACTGCTTAAAACCTACAATTTCCACTGCAGTCATTGAGCACTAAGAGGGGTGTCGCTGAACCTGTCAAGGAATGCAACCCGATTGCATCCTCTCGTCTTTTGAGTTGGTGCATGACCTTGGCAGATTTAGCTATGCTAGTTGTGAGGGAGGCAGCAGAGATGAAGGAAGAGAAGGGTTTGGGTGACTGTGCAAAACAAAACTGTCCAGTATTTGTATTCATTATTCATAGTGCATCATCATTATTGGATTCTTACATTTGGAGCCATCCAGCTGATTCTGGAATTAAAAGTTTAGAAAATTCTGGAATAAAGCAGCAAATGTGGAGACAGAAACAGGAAGCTTCAGATTGACAATCTTTCATTGAGACAAAGGTAAAAAGGACAGGTTGCTATTTTCTGAGTTAAAGCAGGAGAGGTACTTCTTGCTGGGCATTCCTGGACAAGGACTGTCAGACAGGCAGTTAAATGATTGTGATGTAATTAAAGTGCCGAATCATCATCAGTGAAATTCTCTATCTATCCATCAATCTATCAATCTTTGTATATTTTGATCTCTCTATCTATCTGCAGTCTGTCAACTTAGACAACCTAGGGGCTGGCTTGGAGTCACAGAGTAAAAGACTTTGGTATTGTTAAACCATGCTTTAATTTCTGTCCTCTCAGCACTTGGGGAAGGGAGGGAACAAGAGATAAGTCTGGGTGAAAAGTCATGGTTTCATTAAGCTTTCACACACCGGGGAGGGATGCAAGCTTGCATTGCTCAGCAGTTGTGGCTATTGTGACAGCAGGAGCTGGTTATTGGGAGAGTGAAAGAAGCAGCATGGTAGTGGAGGCTGGTACAACAATGGAGTGTGCGATGGCTACCCATACAGACAAGGGAGTCAGAACGGTTACTGTGGCTACAGAGGCCGCTTCTGTCAGACTCTGACTGCTTGTACAGAATTGCCATCAACCTGCCAATGACTGATCAGCTCCTGCAATGGCAGGAAGCCACAATGAATAAATTTGATTTAATTGTGATCTTAAAATACTTAAAGCCCTGTTTGACCGTGATCATAATTTATCTTGTTCATTTTGCTTTGTTTTACCATATGGTTTTCTGTGAATCTTTAGATCCAAAATGGCGTCAGAGAGTGGAAACTCTTCTGTGATGCCTGGATAGCAAACATCCATTTGGAACAGAGAGGAGGAGGAGGAGGAATGTCTTTACCCAGAGGGTGGTGAATCTTTGGAATTCATTGCCATGGATGGCTGTGGAGGCTAAATACATGGGCTTATTTAAGACAAAGGTCAATACGTTCTTGATTAGAAAGGGAATCAAAGGTTATGAAGAAGAAGGTAGGAAAATTGGGTTGCAAAGACTTGCAAATCAGTCATGAAGGAATGGCAGGGTGGACTCAAGGGGCTGAATAGTCTAATTGTTCTCCCACGTCTCGTGAAATGCATAAAATCATGTTTCTTAATTATTTGTAGCTTGAATGGCAGGATAAATGGAGCAATGAAGGGATCAAATCCAGACAGGTTACAACATTCCAAGTAATATTCATTTCTCTCTCTCTCTCCTATGGTTTGGGGAGACCTGCTCTTCCCAACAAATTGGCCCAAATATCACCTGAAGTAACTTACCCACTAGTTTGTCTGCAGCCACGGGAACATCACTTGTGCTAGAGACACACGCACACACAAAAAAAGGGACAGAATTAATTTTGCTGAAATAGTTTCAAGTCAGAGCTGGAAGGAGTTACTGCATTGTTGACTTACACCTGCTGCTGGATGTTCCCAAACATCTCACTACTTGGCTGGTCACTTTGTAACTGCCCACATTGTTTCTCCAGCTCCGGGGACAAGTGGAATGCATTCTCAGCTGGAAAGAAAGAGATTTGCTTTTCTTAGACATTGGTATTAAGAAAACAGTCTTACTAGTCCCCCCCATTTGACTCTGGATCTGTGTCAAGTTATCTGATGTCACGGTGATGGTCACACAATCACTTCATGTTATTTGATCTCATGGGATTGTCACCGACTCCCTTTGGTTGGCTTCAATGTTCAGAAATATTTTCAAATCCTTATCGCCACAAAGGAGTCCTTGCTGAAAACTCCATACCCTGAGTGACAAAAGCTGAAACAATTCATAAGCTTATTGGTTGGCTATTTACATTGCTTGCACAAGGTATGAACAGGGAAAGCCATATTTCAATGCAAGATAGAAATAAAGAGAAATAAAGACAAAATGAGGGTGGGAATGGAGTAATGGAGAAATAAAGCAAACATCTGAAACAACGAGTACAGGGTTGTAATGGAACTAAACCCACTTACAACTGAACAGAGCACAAGAATTTATTTGTTTTTTGTTCCTTTGAGTTTAAACTAAACCCATGCTGTAAGATGGTAATAAAATAAACTCATGCAGGGATTCAAATGGGTCAGGAGATTGTAAGAAAATAGCTTTAACCTTATTACTTCCATAATTTTTGATAAACACCACAAAAACAAAGGAAATCATTCTGGACTTCAGGAAGCAGAGATCTGACCCGCTCCCCCTCTACATAGATGGTGACTGTGTGACGAGGGTCCACAGCTTCACCCTCCTGGGCATCAATATCTCAGACGACCACTCCTGGACTGTAAACACTTCAGCAGTCATCAAAAAGGCCCAGAGGCTCCTGTACTTCCTGAGAATGCTCAAAAAGAGCAAGGTGGATCAGAAGCTGCTGATTACCTTCTACAGTTCCACCAGACAGAGCATCCTGCTGTACTGCAGCACAGTATGGTTCTCCCATTGCACTGAAGAAGAGCGGCAAAGACTTCAACGGGTGGTGAGGGCAGCAGAAAAGATAATTGGATGTCCCCTACACTCCCTGAAGGATCTCAACACCTCTTGTTGCCTCAGTAGAGCACAAGCAATAATAAAGGATCCCACCCACCCTGCCCTGCATCTGTTTGACCTACTACCCTCTGGCAGACGCTACAGGTCAATCAAGACAAGAACAAACAGATTCAGAAACAGCTTTTTCCCCCAGGCTGTCACTACACTGAACACACATATCCACAAATTCCCCTCTCTGTCCTCCACATCTATTATACATACAGCCGACACCCCCCCCTCTATTCACATAAAGGACATACGGCACTAAATTAAATTTTTTATTTAACTTCTGTGGTGCTGCCTGTGGTTGCGTCGCTGCATTGGTAACCTTGTACTGCTGTCATAAATCTCGTTGTATAACTTGTACAATGACAATAAAAAGCTATTTGATTTGATTTGAGTTTTACATAAGATATGCCTTCTAGTTTGGAAAGGGGAGAATTCAATGGAAATAACTTGGGAAACAACAAATGGTGAAGACCGATGTTGCTTATTTTCAAGCACCACTGTCACACAGCAAGGGTTCATATGAAATATTTAAACATGGATGTGTTCAGGACTTCATGCAGGAAACTGATGGCCAGGAAATGATCACGAAGTATTTCCTTCACCAAGTTTGGACAGACAAAACAATTAGAAATAAACCTTGAAATGGTCATACATTTTGCTTGTTTGATTAATTAGCTTGGCAGCAGTTTGTAGCCAAAGTGAAGTTCTCAAACACCAGGCAAAGCGCATGGGAAACATAACTTTGGGGTAAACTTTTAGACACCACATTTAACTGCTTGAAACCAAACTCATCATTGATTCCATCTGTCACTACAGTTTCCTGCTGATCACTAGTGTCAGTCACTAAAGCACAAGGTAATTTTTCCATTTTGCTCTCCAGGGGCAGCAGAGGTTCTTTCACTTTTGTGTCTTGGGCACAAAATGGTGTGTTTAATTTTTTTAAATAAATCAGAGAAATAACACAGTTACAGGCCCTTCTGGCCAATGAGCCATGCCACCCAAATATCTCCATTTAACCAACGAACCTCTGAACCCATATGTCTATGAACATGGCAGGAAAACAGAGAAAACGTGCAATCTCCATACAAACAGCAGCAGATTCATTGTGTGGTGCTAACCGCTAATCTGACCATGCCCCCTAACAGTACTGCCTTAATTGAGTCACGGTGCTATAAGATGTTGGTGAATCTCCTGTCATCCCATCAGATGGCAATGTGATAACAAAATGGTATTTATGCCTATTAACTGCTACTTTGTCTGTTTCATATTTTAGCATTTTTTTTTAAAAAGCCCAGTACCAAATATAACAGCTAGTCATTTTAAGGTCACGTTTTTGTATCTGGCCTATGCCAGATGGGTGCTTCAAGAGTCGTCTTATATATGGTAAATAGCATTACCATCATTTGTGGGACAGTGGGCAGCTAGTAGAGATGTTTCCTTACAGTGAAACGGACCCAGCTGAATTCACTTTTTGCTGCCTGTGTGGAGCTTGCACATTCTGGGTTTTCTAAAGGACATGCAGGAGAATGAAAGCAGTGTAGAGAATGCTAATGTACTGGGGCATTTTGAGATCAAGAAGGAATGATCCCTGGATCATATATCCCAAGTTATAGAAAAAGGCAAGAGGTTACTGTGGCCTTGACAAAGACCTTTGTATCCTCACTAGAACAGGTGAAGCCCCAGATGACAAGAGAGTGGACAATGATTTTCCTTTATTTTAGAAGGGACGGATAATCTAGGAAGTATTAGGCTGGTGAGACTCTCATTAGTGGCCAGGAACTATTGGAGATGATACTTAGGAAGAGGTTAACACAGCATTGGAAAGAAATGGCCATATTAGGAGTAATCATCATTTTTGGCACAGACAATATGGGCTGAAAGGTCTCTTTCTCTGTTGTACTGTTCTATATTCTACTGAACTGCATTGCTCAGGATACCAAATGACATTGAGAGGCATAGAACCACAACGCAGAAAACAGCCCGTCAGCTCATCGGGTCAGCACTAACTGTTCATTGTAGTCCTCATAAATGAATCCCCACATTCTCACTACTTCCCGAACCTTAGAATCCATCACTTACCTACACATTATGGGCAGGGTTGGGGTGTGGGAGGAAAGTGGAGCTCCCTAAGAAAACCAATGGGATTACAAGGAGAATGTGCAAGCTCCACACAGGCAGCAAAAAATGAATTCAGCTGGGTCCGTGGCACTGTGAGGAAACATCTCTACTAGCTGCCCACTGTCCCACAAATGATGGTAATGCTATTTACCAAATATAAGATGACCCTTGAAGCACCCATTTTATAGGCCAGATACAAAAATGTGACCTTAAAATTCTACTCAAAGTTCCATAACAGACTCAGACAAATTTTTAAGCTACCAGCATATTAGAAATACATTTCTATTGTTAAAAAAACACATTTAAAATCCTTCAAAATCACCATAACATTGTCTGAGGCAAAGAACTTAGTAAACACATCCAGAGCCTCACTGTTTACTCATCGAGTCCCAGTCTCATCGAACATTGTTTCTTTAGTATTTTTCTCAAAACAGCTTCATTCTTTCTCCACTCTCTAACCATGTTATGTCAAAAGTCCTCGCAACAGCTCATTTGGAAGATTCCTTGGCCACTTCAATGACTTTTAACTTAAAACCTGCTTCCTATTTTCTTCATTTTGCTGGAGGCTCCATGATAACACCTTCCTTCTGGCCACACCCAACAGCTCAGTCAACATGACACCAGCTCAGTCAACACATGTATTTTTCGGAGTGTCATCTTATACACCAGATATATGATAAAACCATGAAATTCAGACTGACACTGGGGACATCTTATCTGAACGTTGTCTTATATGCCAAAATGTACGGTGTTTAAATTTCTGTTCAGTGGTCTCTATTCCAAGTTGAATGCCAAGTGTTTCTGAATACTTGCTGGTGAGGAGCTTCCAGAGATTTTTTAAATGTATTTAGAGAAATAGCACGGCAACAGATCCTTCTGGCTCACAAGGGTGACCGATTAACCTACTAACCCCAGACACCTTTGGAATGTGGGAGAAAATTGGAGCACCCAGAGGAGACCCACGTGGTTACGAGGAGAACACACCAACATCTTGTAGATGAACCTGAGTCACTGGTAGTGTAATGGCTTTGTGCTAACCACTAACTCAAATTGAGCAGTGAAAGTGAGAGAGAGGCTGCAACTTACCACTGATGTACTTGGGGAGCTGTTGTGCAAACCTCAGGAAATCCTCATTGTGGAGCTCTGAGATCTTGCTAATTGGCTTGAAGTACACATCCTGGGGGTTGCTTGCCAGGTTGATGAGATCCTGCTCATTGGGCTTCTTAAAGATGTGGAATATAACAAAGAAGAAGCCTTTGCATTTGGCATCTGTGACAACCAGCTCCAGCTGCTTTTTCTCTGCCTCTGGGAGATCTCCAGCAGTCATTAGAGCAATGAGTTTGTACGGCCGCGGTTGGGGAGCTTTCTCAAAAATATTTCTGATGGTCCATTTGACAGCTTCAGCCGTTGCTCTGACTCCTTCGAGCTGTATCACCTTGTGCTGAATGTGTTCCCTGATGTCTTGACTGGTGCGATAATCAGTTAGAGAGAATTCTATTTTCACTCGCCCAAGGCTGTCATTTGTTTGCGAATCGTACAAAGCATGTTGGACCATGGCAATCCTGGCCTGACGGTTGGACGTGTCAGGCTCCCTGCTGATCTCTAACTGCTCCGTCATGAACGAAATGTACCTCTTGATCTCAATGAACTGTGTTGGATTGATTGTCGCTGAGCTGTCTACAATGAAGGCAATATCCAAGTCCACATCAGTCGGAGTCACTGATCTTTTGCCTCGGAAAACTTTGCTGTCACAGACGGTGTTGACTTCACAGAAATCTGCACAAAAAGAAAAAAGGTTGGAGTTTAGACTCCTGCAATTTCACTAGTTGTTATGTTTAAAAGTTGTTCTTCAGTTTGAATGCCATCAATTTGGTGAATGCAATAGATTTTCAATCAGCAATAATCTTGTGAGTATGGACCCAGGATCTACAATGGTTGCCAGTTTGTGACCAGGTCAGGCATGAATTTGGGGAATGTCTAACATGTCCAGTGAGGTTTGCACCTCTAACAGAGGTAGACAGCGAGTTTTACTGTGCACGCTACTCTGACATGGAGGTGCTTGTTGCAAACATTAAATAGAGTCGTAGAGACATACAACATATATCAGGCCTTTTGACCCATCTTGTCCATGTTGGACTCATCTTGTTTGTCTACATTTGGTCCATATTCTTCTATCCTTCCTATTGATAAATCTGTCCCTTTTGAATGTTGTTGCCATCCCCACATCTACATTTTCCTCTGGCAGCTCATTCCAGATGCGGACCACTCTCTGAGTGAAAAAAAGTTGTCCCTCTCATCCCTTTTATATCTTTCCCCTCTCACCTTAAACATATGCCCTTCAATTCAAGAATCATCTACCCTGAGAAAAAGGGTGTGAACATTCATTTTATCCATGCCCCTCAGGATTTTATAGGCTACCATCAGATCAACCCTCAGCCTCCTTGTTCCAGGGAAGAAAGACCCAAGCTATCCAACGCTCCCTATAACTCAACCCCTCCAATTCCTGGTGAATCTCCTCTGAAGTACTCCAAGAGTGGCCTCACCCATGCCTTATATGGATGAATCATTAGTTGCCAACCTTTCCACTCCAAACCCCACCCAATGAAGACAAGTGTGCCAAATGCCTTCTTCACCTGTTGCTGCTTTGTTGCAACTGTATTTCTAGGGCTCTCTGTTCTACAACACTCTCTAGGGCCCTACCATTCACCCTGCAAGACCCGCCCTGGCTTGCCTTATCAAAGTCCACACCACATACTTGTCAGAGTTAAATTCCATTGGCCACTCCATGGCCGATCTTCTGGATTTTGTTGTGAATTAGATCTTCTTTCTCCCTGCCCACGTCACCACCCATTTTGGTGTTATGTGCAAATGTACTAATCAGGTTAACCACATTGCCATGCAAATCATTAATACAGATGATAAACAGCAGACCCCTGATTGGATGCAGGCTTCCAATCAGATAAAAACATCCTTCTATTACGACCTTTTGCTTCCTCCCACTAAGCCAGCTTTTTATCCTATGGACCAGTTTCCCTTATATCCCAAGGATCCCAGACTAACCTACCTTGTGAAAGACCTTGCTGAAGTCCAAATTTAGTGTTCATTGCCTTGCCTCATCAATTCTGTTTGTCAACTGTTCAATAAACTTTATCAAATCGGTGAGGTATGATCTCCCATGCACAAATGCCATCTCACTTGCTCTACACAAAGCCATGGAACACCTGAACAGCAAAGAAGCATACATCAGGATGTTCTTTATCGACTATTCAGCATTTAACACATCATCCCCATCAAAACTGATCAGCAAACTCCAAAACCTCTGACTCAATACCCCAATCTGTAATTAGATCCTTGATTTCCTCACCTCCAGACCACAATCATTGAGGATTGGTAAGAACATTTCCTCCACAATCTCTGTCAGTACCGGTACATTACAGGGCTGTGTTCTTAGTCCTCCGTTCTACTCACTTTACACCTATGACTGCGTGGCTCAGTATCCAGCAACACCATCTACAAGTTTTATACAACCACGGAAGTGGGTTGTATAAAAAGGGACAAAGAATCAGCATAGAGGAGGAAGATTGAAAACTTGGCCGAATGTCACCAAAACCAAGGAGCTAATTGTTGACTTCCGGAAGGGAAAACCAGATGAGTACAATCCAGTGATCATTATCCAGTGATCAGACATGGGGAGGGTGAGAAAATTCAAGTTCTTGGGAGTCACTCTCTCAGAGGATACTTCCTGGAGCCAATACACCAATGGCAATGTGAAGAAAGCATGTCAGTGCCTCTACTTCTTTAGGAGTCCACAGAGGTTTGGTTTGACATCGGAATCCCTGGCAAATTTGTACACGTGTGGTGGAAAGTGTGCTGACCATCTGCATAAGGATCTGGTATGGGGACACCAATGACTCTGAGTGTAAAGTCATGAAAAAGGTAGTAGCTACAGCCCAGGACATCACAAGGAAACCCCTTCCCACCATCAAGATCATCTACAGGGAATACTGCCATCGGAGAGCCACAGCAATCATCAAGGATCCACACCACCCAGCACATGCTCTGTTCTCACTGCTGCCATCAGGGAAGAGGTATAGGTGTCATAGACTTATACCACCAGGTTCAGGAACAGCTGCTACCCCTCCACCATCAGACTCCTCATCGACAAACTCAATCAGGAACTCATTTAAGGACTCTTACTATTGAACTTTATCTTTTGTATATTTTCTCCTCTCTGTATTGCACTGATGTTTACATGTGAACATTATGTACAGTTTGTTTTTGCACTGCCGTTAAGTGGTAATTCTGCCTCGCCTACAGGAAAAAGAATCTCAGGGTTGACTGTGATGTTATGTATGTACTCTGACAAAATATCTGAAATCCGAATCTAAATCCATGCTAACTACTCCCAGTCAGTCCCTGACTAACCAAAGGCTGGTAGATTCTGTCCCTTAGAAATCCTCCAGCAATTTTCCGAAAACTGACGTCAAGCTCACTGGCCTGTAGTTCTCTGACTTGTCACCTTTTTAAATTAATGGCACACCAATAACCAGCCTTCAGTATCTTGACACTTTATCTGAGGACAACTATGATGAAAAAAAACTCAGCAAGGGCCTCCACAATTTCTTCCTTAGTTTTTCACAAGGTACAAAGATGCATTTCACCAGGCCCTGGGGATTAATCCACTGCAATAAGCTCCAAGGCTGCTGAGAACTTCTTGGTGGTTCTAATATCGTTAAACACCTCATCACTTGTTTCCTCCAATTCCTGGACTTCCATGATCTCCTCCACAGTAAATACAAAAAGCCCCTTTCACACTGGCACCTTGTCCTAGTAATTAACAGCCAATATACAGATTAAAGGTCCATGAATGCTCCTAATCACCATACAGGTGTCAAATCACAGCAGGGATGGACTGCCAAGGTAGGACGTATTATCCCCGTGGTCGTCAGATGCCTGCTTGCCAATTAGCCCAGTGTGAAAGGGACGTGGACTATCCAGGGACAAAGTAGTGTTATGAAGTTTTTGCATGAGTTCAGGAATATGAAGGAAGCAAAAGATTAAAATGGTATAAACTTTGCATTCAATTTACTAAATCCTGATCAATGTATTATGATCTTGTATTTAAACAAAATTAATCACATCCAATCTTTATAACATAATGAAGCTTTATGTACAGCACATTATAAAACAATTTCTAAAGGACTGTGGGAATGTGGTAGTGGCAATAAAACACATAGCCACACAATGTATAAACACTGTGGGGAAGTCGAGGATGAAATACATGCATCGAGCAATGGCAAACCTGCCCTTCCAGAATTCTGTGCAGCAGAGAAAGGGCTGTATGCACGGAGCACACATGGAAGGGTCTCTCTGAATTCTGGAAGGGCAAGCCCACCATTACTCAATGCGTGTATTTCATCCCCGACTTTCCCACGGTCTTTATAAATTGTGCAGCTGTGTGTTTTATACCACTTTCCCACAGTCTTTTAGAAATTTATAAAGGTTTATCAAGGTCAGCACAACAACAGGGGCTGAAGGGCTCATACTGTATGTAATGCTTAATTATGTTATAATTAGGCATGCCTAATTTTGTCTAAATACAAGATCATAATTAGCGGATGCGTCACTCAGACATCACGGTGGAGGATAGGTGCCCCTCTCCCCGGGGACGCCTGGTGGTGAGTGTGAAAGGACACAGAGAACTGGTTAATAGTGGTCCAGTGTGAATGGCAAAAACCCCTTCTTTAACCAGTTTATTGAACGGCCAATTTACAGGTTAGCCAATGTGAAAAAGGGCTAATGATGGCCTTGGAGATCTTTAAGAAAATAAATTCTCTCTCTAGCCAACCTTTACTTTTAATATACCTGCAGAATCTCATGGGATTCTCCTTTATTCTGATCACCAATGCATGTGTTCTTTTTGCCCTCATGGTTTAGCTCTTAAGCTTACTCCTGCACTTGCTGAATTTATCAAGGGTATTGTTTAATCTGGACTGCATAAATCTAATGCAAGCTTCCTCCTTTCTCCTGACAAGAGCGTCAATATCCTTCTTCAACCAGGGTCCCTTAAACTTGCCAGCCTTCTCTTTCACCCTGACAGAAGCGTGCAGTGCCTGAACTCTTGACACTTTCCATCCACCCCCAATCAACTTCAGCAAATCCCTATCTAATTGCTCCAAAAGTGCCTTTGCTCCAATTAAGTACTTTATCCAGCAGATCAGTCCAATCTTTCTCCATAACTATTTAAAAATCAGTGGAGTTAGTCTCAATGGTCGCAAAGTAGTCTACTTCACCGGCACTTCAGTCACATGGTCCATCTCGTTCTCTAAGAGGAGGTCCTGTTTCACCCCCTACAGTAGGGCCCTCAATATATTGATTGAGAAGCTCTGTTGGATACACTCAAAAAACTCGACCCCACGCAAGCCCTTCGTACAATGGGTGCCATGTTCAATATTTGGGAAATTAAAATCTCCCAGTACGACTTCCCTATTATTCTTACAGCTATCTGCAATTTCCCTACGTGCCTGTTCTTCCAATTCATGTTGACTACTTCGGGCCTATAATACAGAACCATAAAAGTGATTATTTCCTACTTTTCTTTTGATATAGCTTCACTAGATGATCTCCCAAGAATATCCTCTCTCAACACTGAATCTACAAATTTTTTTTTTTTGAAACTTTATTTATTAATTTTAACATATGAAGAAAGTAAGTAATTCAAGTACAGAAAAAATACAAAATAAAGTAATACAAGTACAAAGTAACATGGTTAATACAATACCAATCTCGGCATCTCCCCCTAACAACTAAAAACTAAGACTAAAAAAAAACTATACATTTCTTGGTCACTGCCAGCGCTAAGTAAATAAAAGAGATCTGGTAATTATCTAATTCTAAATCAATCAACGGTTGCATATTCCCTAATAAAAATATATCAGGGTCTAATACAATATGAAGATAATATAGATTATTAAATACAGATTGAATACCTTTCCAAAATTGTTGTAACCGATCACACAACCAAACAGCATGTAAAAAAGTACCAGAAACCTGATCACAATGAAAACAAAGATCTGATTTACTAAAACCAAATTTTTTAAATTTTTTGGGTGTTAAATATAATTGATGTATAAAACTATAATTAATCATCGCCAATCTAGCATTAATCAATTTTCAAACACTATTACGGCAAATTTCAGACCAATCTTCTTCATCTGAATCTACAAAATATCGTCAAATACAGTGCTTAGCACTGTCACTAGGATGCAGGCAAAAGTCCCCCAAAATAAACTCAGTCACCATGGAGAGGTATAGTGCAGAGACAGGTCTTTTGGCCCTTTGAGCCCGCACCAACCATCCCCCACCCACAGACCTATAGCACATCAGAGACCAGGAGGAGAATGTTTCTATATAAGCTGCTCATGTTGAATAAATCCTAAACAATGTATTTTTAAATAAAAGAAAGCCAAAATATTATTACTGGTCTTCCTGAACACTATTCCAATGCATTATGACCTTTTCCTATAGAAATCAACTTAAAATTATAAATATGTATTTTAGAAAAGAAGAGGAAACTCTCCACAGTGAGACAATACTCAGTATCAAAAGGTTTGAGCCAACGTGCTGTCTCGATATTCACTATTAGCTCGTACATCCTATAGTCAGTAGCACAGTGTGAAATTCTGGTCACCCCATTACAGGAAAGATGTTGAGGCTTTGCAAAGGGTACAGAGGAGGTTTATCAGGATGTTCCCTGGATGAAAGGGCATGAACTTGAGGAGAGTTTGGACAAACATGGGTTGATTTCTTTGGCGTGATGGAGGCTGATAAAATTAAGGACAGGACCGTGGAAATGAGCACCAGTTATTTTATAAGTTGCAATAATTTCTATTTAAGGACAATATTCTTTTAGGAAATTAAGTGCATTCTGCGACACAATGTATCTGGCCAATCAAAGACTTTCTGGTCACAATGCTATGCACTCCTAGAATGTATTCCACAAGTTTCTTTTATTTAAAGATATATAGAATCTATTCCACACATTGTGCACCATTCAACCAGTCAACATCATGAAATGGTTTCCAGCTTTGCCCCCTGTTTAGAATAGTCCAAGACTGTAACATTTAGCAGATAAGCATTTCCCAGTAGTGCCTGAAGGAGTGAGTGGATGACTAAAATGAAAGAATATATTTTCTCGCAATGTGCTAAAGCTGTGGTGAAGCTTAGAATATTTTAAACAAATTTAAATGTCACCGACATACAGTAAATAGGATCACGTACCTAAACAAATGTGGCATGCCATCACCTTGCTGAGTGTTTGTTCATCATTGCGGAAAACAAAGAATTGCGAAATGCCGGCATCATTTCTCTGAGAAAACATAAAAGGATAAAAAAAGAAAGAACTATAAACCAACAAGCTCACTATCAAACAATGAAGAATTTGCAAAGTAAAATCCCTAATCATTTGATATCATTAACGAAAATAGCTTAAACTTCTCAGCAGGTCACGCAGTATCCACAGGGTAACCAGTAATTCAGATGTGATAAAGGGCCCGGCCAAAACATTGGTTACCCACTATTTCCTGTGGATGCTGCTTGAAGTTTCTCCAGCATGTTTGTGTATTGTTACCATCCCCAGCATCTGCAGATTTTCATGTTTAATCTTCCAATATTCTCATCATGTGATGTGACCCAGCTGTAGCCTGACAGAAAACAGCTTTATTCCCTCTGGCAATTATGATCCAAAATGTATCCAATCATTGCAGTCTGATCATTTCAAGCTCCCAAATATAATATTCATATTTTTTCTTGGAGATAATGTATGTAAAGTAACGAAGGTCATAGCCTGTCCTCAGAAGTGACGCTCATCTGTACCTCGCATTTCTATCGTCTTGGAAAAGTTCATCTCTCTGGATGTCTGGTTCAATCAGGCATCAAACATTTGAAGAAACACAAAAACTGCAAATGCTGGAACCTTGAGAGAACAAAGAGAAGCCATAACAGTGTAAAGGAGCAAAGAGATCTTGGGGTTCAAGTCTATAGGTTGCCCACAAGTTGATAGGGTGGTTAAGAAAGTGGGTGGTGGCCCGGCCTTCATTAATTGAAGGATCGAGTTCCAGAACCACGAGGCAACGTTGCAGCTCTATAAAACTTTGGTTAGACCACAATGGGGAATGTTGTTGCAGATCTAGTGGTCTCAATACATGAAAATTGTAGAAGCTTCAGTGAGACCAAAGAGGAGATTTACCAGGATGTTGCTTGGATTGGAGAACATATGAAACAAGATTGGCAGAACCAGGGCTTTTCTCTTTGGAGTGACAAAGGATGGGAGGAGACGTAAAAGAGGTATGTAAGATTATGGGAGGCATAAAAGGGAGAACATCCAGCATATTTTCTGAAGACAGATGCAGCAAATACTAGAGGACATCTGTTTAAGGCAGTAATTCGAAACCTTTGTTTTCCACTCACATTCCACCTTAAGTTTTTTCTTTGGCTTGGCTTCGCGGACGAAGATTTATGGAGGGGGTAAAAAGTCCACGTCAGCTGCAGGCTCGTTTGTGGCTGACCAGTCCGATGCGGGACAGGCAGACACGATTGCAGCGGTTGCAAGGGAAAATTGGTTGGTTGGGGTTGGGTGTTGGGTTTTTCCTCCTTTGCCTTTTGTCAGTGAGGTGGGCTCTGCGGTCTTCTTCAAAGGAGGCTGCTGCCCGCCAAACTGTGAGGCGCCAAGATGCACGGTTTGAGGCGTTATCAGCCCACTGGCGGTGGTCAATGTGGCAGGCACCAAGAGATTTCTTTAGGCAGTCCTTGTACCTTTTCTTTGGTGCACCTCTGTCACGGTGGCCAGTGGAGAGCTCGCCATATAATACGATCTTGGGAAGGCGATGGTCCTCCATTCTGGAGACGTGACCCATCCAGCGCAGCTGGATCTTCAGCAGCGTGGACTCGATGCTGTCGACCTCTGCCATCTCGAGTACCTCGACGTTAGGGGTGTGAGCGCTCCAATGGATGTTGAGGATGGAGCGGAGACAACGCTGGTGGAAGCGTTCTAGGAGCCGTAGGTGGTGCCGGTAGAGGACCCATGATTCGGAGCCGAACAGGAGTGTGGGTATGACAACGGCTCTGTATACGCTTATCTTTGTGAGGTTTTTCAGTTGGTTGTTTTTCCAGACTCTTTTGTGTAGTCTTCCAAAGGCGCTATTTGCCTTGGCGAGTCTGTTGTCTATCTCATTGTCGATCCTTGCATCTGATGAAATGGTGCAGCCGAGATAGGTAAACTGGTTGACCGTTTTGAGTTTTGTGTGCCCGATGGAGATGTGGGGGGTCAGATACAGCAATGAGCTCTCTGAACCCTTCTCCATTAACAATGGCGTGAAGCAAGGCTGTGTTCTCGCACCAACCCTCTTTTCAATCTTCTTCAGCATGATGCTGAACCAAGCCATGAAAGACCCCAACAATGAAGACGCTGTTTACATCCGGTACCGCACGGATGGCAGTCTCTTCAATCTGAGGCGCCTGCAAGCTCACACCAAGACACAAGAGAAACTTGTCCGTGAACTACTCTTTGCAGATGATGCCGCTTTAGTTGCCCATTCAGAGCCAGCTCTTCAGCGCTTGACGTCCTGCTTTGCGGAAACTGCCAAAATGTTTGGCCTGGAAGTCAGCCTGAAGAAAACTGAGGTCCTCCATCAGCCAGCTCCCCACCATGACTACCACCTTAAGTAATCCCTTATTAACCACAGAGGAATAGGATGCCATAAGTGCTCTAGATAGTAAGGGATTACTTAAAGTGGTAATGTGAATGGATAAAAGGTGCTTTAAGGTGAGTGGAGGAAAGTTTAGGGGAGATGTCAGAGGTAAGTTCTTTTACGCAGAGAGTGCTGGGTGTCTGGAATTCAATGGTGAGGGTGGAAGAGCAATAGTGGCTTTCAATAGACTCTTAGAAAGGCACATGGATGTAAGAAAAATAAAGGGTTATGGGCCTGTAGAAGGGAAAGGTTAGATGGTTGTGGAGTAGGTTTACATAGGTCAGCACAACACTGTGGGCCAAAGGGCTTGTACTGTGCTGTAATTTTTAAGCAGGAGAGACTCTGACTCCCTCTAATTTCTCTTTGTTCACAAGTGAATTCAGTTAGTTTTTAATTAGGTGCAGATTATAAATAAAGCAGGTCAAACAATGGTTAACACATCATTTTGATTTGACTTTTGTCAATGGATCACAGGCCTAAGCCCAAGCGATTGGATCTGTCCAAGTGATGAGTCATCTCTGGCTAATGAGTGAGGGTACTCAAGCCCTTAGACATACGATTGAGCAATGTGCATGTCATTGCAGTTCACCATGTATTCCAGCTCTGAAGGTAAATGATGATGATCTGCTCAGATTGTCCACTGTGCATTCCTTAAAATAATAGATCTTAAAAATGAATAAAATTCAGGCTTTTTCCATGTTTTATTCCAAATTCCTCACTTAATAATGGATGAAATCAAACCATCAGGAAAATGGAAAAACTTGATCAGTCTGTGGATGAAAATCCTACAAGAATGCTCTGAAATGTTTAGAGTGCTTAGGGTGACTATGAAGCAGAGAATAATCAAGGTTAAGAATGAACACGGTGATAGCAATTAGTGGATATGTAAGAAATACATTAAAAACAGCCTTTAACTGGCATTACCAATGCAAAATAAAATTGAAAGCCTCTAGAGAGTTTATGCAACACATTTGTTGAATAGGCAATTTTTTTTTATATTCTTACTAAGCAGACCTAAATAGTTCACAAAAGAAGAAATGTGACATTAGTAAATGATTGTTAAACCCAGTAATTTGTATCTTTTTTCTAAGAAGGGGGAACTACAGATGAAAAGACATCCACTTCAACAGATAATATTATTATCAATTTATATAGCAAAGGACATGACTGGTTACAATCCACAATAATGAAGAAAGATGCTTGAATGGGTTATGGAGAATGATCAGGAAAAATTCTGCATGGTGAGCAGAATGAGTGTTTGTTCATCATTGCGGAATCATTTCTGATTTGTTATTATTGAATAGAGAATCCTGATTATGAAAGAGCGTAAAGGAAAATTAAGAAGTGAATCTGACCTGCAGCATCTTTTTGAATGCATCATTTTCTTCAGGGGAGAGGTAGACAGAGATAATATTCTCACTGGCAAGTTTCATTATACCATTATTCAGGTTTTTGGGTTTTGTTTGTCCATCAATGAAGAATACTGCCACCTTTCTTGTCAAAAACCCACTCCGCACCCGTTTGAATGTGTTCCTTGCCACAAAGCTCATTGCATTAGTAATATTTGAGGCTTTCCTTGATGGCACAAACTGCAAGTTTTCAATTTGTGTGAGAAGGTCTCGCTTATTCCGAGCACCACTGAATCGGATCTCTGTGACGATGTCATTGCTGTATGTCAGGATAGCGACGCGAGCTCCCTTAGGACAGTTGCTCTCCACGATGGTCAGATTTCGAACGATGTTGAGAATAGCATTCTTGTTTCTAATGAGCTGATTAGCATTCTTACTGTTAGATGTATCTATCACAAAGGCCAACTCAGTTGGATAGACAGGACACTCATTTGTACCTGATACAAAGAATAAAAAAAGATTGAGTTCCATTTCAGAATTTCAGTGAATAATCTGGATATAAACATTTATCTGAAGAAAAGAACTTACCATAACAACATGCTGCAAGGGAAAAAGAGAGAAGAAAAATGGTTTTACTTGGAATTACATTTTAAATGGCCAAATTTAGAAGCCTTCAATCACGGGGGGAGGGGGCACAGCGTCAACAACGGGACTGTAAAGAACTTGTACATTCTACCCATGTCTGCATGAGTTTCTTCTGGGAGCTCCAATTTCCTCCCGCCGTTCAAAACGTACCGAGGGTGTCGGTAAATTGGGTATATTTAAGCAGCATGGGTTCAAAGGGCTTGTTTCTATGCTGTATGTCTAATTACTCTGCGTGCAATATACTTACGGCATGTGTCTTTGATTTGACGAACAAGACTACATTTCTGGAACATGGAAAAATTGAAAAAGTGTGAGCAGTTGTACAAAACTATTCAAAGATGAGGTAGGTGTGCAATCAACAACAGATTATTTACCTCCATAGATCTTCCTCTCACTCCTTTTGCACCCTGCAGAGCAATGGACATGTCAATGTATTAATATAAATTCATCCAGGAATATTTAAAATAGAATGCTTTATTAAAATATTTTTGTCAGCATCTATTCTTCCACCAAGAGTGGATAGGGATAAGTCGAAATCCGATTGGAGTTTGCTCGGATAACACTAATGATCATCAACCATTGTACCAGCAAAATTAATAATCAAATTCAAGGATCAGGGATCTCCTTACAAGTGGATCCTCTATTTCCTCCTCAGCGGCCTCCAATCAGAAGGGGGTTCGGAGAAGGCAAAAGAAAAGTGTCTCTAATGAGTTACCTGGTGTTGCCCATATGTTATACATATATATCTCAGCACATTCAGGTCTCCAGCTCATCGTGTGCATAACCGTATAAACAGAAGGCAGGAATACTAGTCATGGAAAAAGAGGGAGATGTGAGTGGCCGGGGGGGTTAGGGAAGAGGGAAGGTCTTCCTGTAAGCCCTCCTGGATGAATTTCTACAGGAGCTGTCCTATTACCATGCCACTTCATTGTCAGACGTTCTGCCATAATTGCAGCAGACAATCAAGACAACCTCAGGAAAAATAAAAACACATACCGATTGAGCAGTTGGAAAAAAGACAAATGTTTGAATCTGGGTAGTAAGAGCCACATTTCAAGGCGCATTTAAGATTTAGTTCAGCAACGCAGGGACAATGTATCAGTGCATACCAAAATGTCCTTGAGTTTAGCTTTACCATCCAGTAGCTGACTGCGTGATAGGTACATTTAGCACCTCCATGCTGCCTATAACAGGATTCTCCAAATACATTGTTCATAAAAGCAAACCCAACACCAGCATTTTCCCTCAGACTAAGATCTCTGATATTAACTTCAAGTTGTACACAGCCCACTCAGGTGGTTATGCCTGACATCAATCACCCAAAAGATTGTAGGGAGAACTGAGAAACTACTTTAAGGATGCCCTGAAGAAGGGCTCAAGCCTCACGTGGCAACTGCCTATTACTTTCCACAGAGGCTGCGTGACTTGTCGGGTTTCTCCAGCACTTTTGTGTTTTGTTCAAGGATGTTTTTTTTGATTAATTGTAATATCCACTATCAATTCATGGGGCACCCTGTCCTACAACTGTCCAAAATAGAGAAGGAGTATCCAGGAAAGCACTGATCCCATTGATATGCCATGACAGGAACAAGTGACAAGCATGAACAATCAAAGGATTGGCAGACCTCACTGCCCATCCCATCAAGCATCACCTGCCACTCCAGTGTCACAGTTCATGAATAGGACTCTTCAGCAACATCAGAGCTCACAGAACTGGAGTGGAAGAAAGCCATCCTCAAACAGGAGGGATGGCCAATGAAGAAGACTAATCTTCAGTGAAATTCAAGCATATCCTTAATATCCCTTTTAAAAACAAATTATGCAGACACTTCCTCATGTACATAATTCACAAAGTCAGCCATCAGTCAACTTTCATTCAAAATCACCTCTCCATTTAAATTCAAATTAAAATGTGAAAATGTAGTTGTAACAACGTTACCTGTGGACCAGGGTAACCCATTTCTCCATTTGGTCCATGTTCTCCAGCAACTCCAGGAAAACCCTAAAACACAAAAATGACTATTTGCATAAATCTCTGGAATAACAAACACATTTATCATCAATAATGATCAATGACGTAGATCCAGTTTTAGATAGATCATCTAGAACAGTAACAAGAGCAAAGGCAGAGAAAGCCACCTTAACATTAATGAAAGATTTGAATTTATAGATATATGGAGAAGAATTCACCCAAGAGAGAGAAATTACTCTTTCTATTCAAATAGACATGATTCTTATTCAAGGATAGATTTTTAATATCAGCACATCTTCAAGCTAGTCAATCAATTTGACTATAAAGCAAGAATTTTATATGATTATTCATCTTTATTGATGACATTTACAATGTTAGATAAAGAAGAATGATTTTAACTCAATGTTATTAAAAAGACCAGATGTTTGCAATTTTGTTAGAAGGCAAATTCAGATTTTCCTTGAGACTAATTCGAATTCGGTTAATGATAAACTTATGGGATGTGAGAAAAGTGTATCTAAGGGGACAAATTTTAAGATATACCTCTACAATTAAGAAGGATTACATGAAAGAATTGGATCAATTGGAAAAATAGATAACATGTTGAGAAAAGGATTTGCAAAGACGGGCCTCTGAAGAAAAACATAGAAGGCTTATAAATAAGAAACTTCAGTATTACACATTACAAACATATAGAACAGAGAAGGCAGTAATGAGAACTAAGAAGAGATACTACAAGTTAGGTGAATGGACTCAGAAGGTTTTTGCTTGGCAATTGAAAACAAGTTTCAAGAACTATTTATGCAATTAAGAAAGAGTCAAATGTGATTACGTATAAACATGAAATTAATGAAGCTTTTAAACAATTTTATTCTCAGTTATATAAATCTGAGTCACAGAGAGATGAAAATAAAATAGAAGATTTTTTTGTCACAAATATGGTTACCGATGTTAACTTTACAAGAACAAATCGAGTTCCATGCTCCTTTCACATCAAAGGAGGAGGGGAAAGCATTGAGCTCATTACAAAGTAATAAATCTCTGGGAGAGGATGGTTTCCAACCTGAATTTTATGAAGAATTTAAAGACTTATTGATTCCTCCTTTTATGGATATATTAGGACAGATGCTGGTAACACAGACACTCCCAGAAACTTTCACTACTGCAATAATACAGTTATACCAAAAAAAAAGAGAGACCCTTTAAAGTCATCGCCCTTTAGTCAAATTTAGTCAAATTTGGTCAAATACAAATCGAGGGAATTAATTTATAGACCTTTACTTTAAGCTTTGAATGTTGTTAACCTCCTAGGGTGTATTAAAAGATACAAATGTGGTGAGGGAGACCATCTGGCAACCAGGTCTCCATTCTTGCTTTCCTTTATTATTTTTCTATGCCTTTTCTTATTTCATTTATTTTCCTTTTTCTTTCTCTCTTGGGGTTTGTTTGGGGATAGGGGGTTGGGGTTTATGTAATGGATTTGACATGAATATTTGATAATTATATTTTATATCTGGGTATGATTATATGTGTGGGAAATTTTTAAATATTTTTTAAAAATCATGATTAATGGAATTTTCACTAGAAAATAGTTGGTTTGAGGGCTAATGACAGATTTATTTTCCATGTATCTCTTCGCCCTTTCTGAAATTTCAAATTAATTAAACTCTGTACAAATTCACGAACCAATATTTTTCTTTGCACATGCATGGACAATTATGACTTGGAATTAAAACAAGAAAGTCTGCAGACAATGTGGTTGAAGTAAAGACACAATGCTGGAGAAACTCAGCAGGTCAAACAGTGTCCTTTATATAGCAAAGTTAAAAATGCATAAGCGATGTTTCGGGCTTGAGCCCTTCGTCAAGGTATCGAAAAATGTCAGCAGGCATCTGAATAAAATGGTAAGGGGAGGAGTTTGGAGATCATTTGATTGTAGACAACATTTCAACTACTGATCCTTCTCTGTTCTAATGCTCACATTCTGCAGGTGTTCCTGCAATGAGGTTCCAGGATGGAGAAACAGTTAAAATGAAGGATTGGTATTTTTACCTACGCCCTGCACTTTGTTTTTGTAACACTGCAACTTAGACCACTTTCATCAGGTAGGAGGTGCGGAATTAAAATCAGAAGTAAGAACAAGCTACTTCCTGCAGGCTGTGAGATTAATGAATGGTTTTATTTAACCTTGGATCTCTTATTAATGAAATTGAGTAATTATTCCAGGATATTTATTTTATATTTTATCTTTATGTATGTTTATGATTATTATGTGCTGTGTGAGAAATTCATCAAGTGTGTGCAGAATGGTCCAGAGAAACACTGTTTATCTGAGTGCATATGTACAGTTGCATGATAATAAACTAAAACTTGAACCAACACTTACATTTTAGCTTTTTTGTAATTTGTTACTAGTCAAGAGTAAACAGATAATTATTCACGGATCGCTGCAAAAGACATCATGTTAACAAGCCCTTTGACCCAGCTTTTGGGCACCTTGCCAATTTTATTATTTTCCTTTTCCCGTCAACTCAACTCACTACCACTCAAATTCCACCATTCATCTAATGTTTGGGCCAATGGACAGTAAGCAATAGCTATTCACTGGAGCAAATGGACAATAATACCTAAACACTGGGGCTAACTGTCAGGAAGTAATATATACACACCGGGGCTAACTGACAGTGAATAATAGCTACACAGAGGTGCTAACTGACAGTGAGTAATATCTACACACTGGGGCTAACTGACAGTGAGTAATATCTACACACCAGGGCTAACTGACAGTGAGTAATATCTACACACTGGGGCTAACTGACAGGGAGTGATATCTACACACCAGGGCTAACTGACAGTGAGTAATATCTACACACTGGGGCTAACTGACAGTGAGTAATATGTACACACTGGGGCTTACTGACAGTGAGTAATATCTACACACTGGGGCTGACTGACAGTGAGTAATATCTACACACCAGGGCTAACTGACAGTGAGTAATATCTACACACCAGGGCTAACTGACAGTGAGTAATATCAACACACCAGGGCTAACTGACAGTGAGTAATATCTACACACCAGGGCTAACTGACAGTGAGTAATATCTACACACCAGGACTAACTGACAGTGAGTAATATCTACACACCGGGGCTAACTGACAGTGAGTAATATCTACACACCGGGGCTAACTGACAGTGAGTAATATCTACACACTGGGGCTAACTGACAGTGAGTAATATCTACACACCGGGGCTAACTGACAGTGAGTAATATGTACACACTGGGGCTAACTGACAGTGAGTAATATCTACACACTGGGGCTGACTGACAGTGAGTAATATCTACACACCAGGGCTAACTAACAGTGAGTAATATCTACACACCAGGGCTAATTGACAGTGAGTAATATCTACACACCGGGGCTAACTGACAGTGAGTAATATCTACACACTGGGGCTAACTGACAGTGAGTAATATCTACACACCAGGGCTAATTGACAGTGAGTAATATCTACACACCGGGGCTAACTGACAGTGAGTAATATCTACACACCAGGGCTAACTGACAGTGAGTAATATATACACACCAGGGCTAACTGACAGTGAGTAATATCTACACACCAGGGCTAACTGACAGTGAGTAATATCTACACACCAGGGCTAACTGACAGTGAGTAATATCTACAAACCAGGACTAACTGACAGTGAGTAATATCTACACACCAGGGCTAACTGGCAGTGAGTAATATCTACACACCAGGGCTAACTGACAGTGAGTAATATCTACACACTGGGGCTAACTGACAGTGAGTAATATCACACTAGGGCTAACTGACAGTGAGTAATATCTACAAACCAGGGCTAACTGACAGTGAGTAATATCTACACACCAGGGCTAATTGACAGTGAGTAATATCTACACACCAGGGCTAACTGACAGTGAGTAATATCTACACACCAGGGCTAACTGACAGTGGGTAATATCTACACACTGGGGCTAACTGACAGTGAGTAATATCACACTAGGGCTAACTGACAGTGAGTAATATCTACAAACCAGGGCTAACTGACAGTGAGTAATATCTACACACCAGGGCTAATTGACAGTGAGTAATATCTACACACCAGGGCTAACTGACAGTGAGTAATATCTACACACCAGGGCTAACTGACAGTGGGTAATATCTACACACTGGGGCTAACCGACAGTGAGTAATATCACACCAGGGCTAACTGACAGTGAGTAATATCTACACACCAGGGCTAACTGACAGTGAGTAATATCTACACACCAGGGCTAATTGATAGTGAGTAATATCTACACACCAGGGCTAATTGATAGTGAGTAATATCTACACACCGGGGCTAACTGACAGTGAGTAATATCTACACACCGTGGGTAACAGACAGTGAGTAATATCTACACACCGGGGCTAACTGACTGTGAGTAATATCTACACACAAGCGCTAACTGACAGTGAGTAATATCTACACACCAGGGCTAACTGACAGTGAGTAATATCTACACACCAGGGCTAACTGACAGTGAATAATATCTACACACCAGGGCTAACTGACAGTGAGTAATATCTACACACCAGGGCTAACTGACAGTGAGTAATATCTACACACCAGGGCTAACTGACAGTGAGTAATACCTACACACCGGGGCTAACTGACAGTGAGTAATATCTACACACTGGGGCTAACTGACAGTGAGTAATATCTACACACCAGGGCTAATTGACAGTGAGTAATATCTACACACCAGGGCTAACTGACAGTGAGTAATATCTACACAGCAGGGCTAACTGACAGTGAGTAATATCTACACACCAGGGCTAACTGACAGTGAGTAATATCTACACACCAGGGCTAACTGACAGTGAGTAATATCTACACACCGGGGCTAACTGACAGTGAGTAATATCTACACACTGGGGCTAACTGACAGTGAGTAATATCTACACACCAGGGCTAATTGACAGTGAGTAATATCTACACACCAGGGCTAACTGACAGTGAGTAATATCTACACACCAGGGCTAACTGACAGTGAGTAATATCTACACACCAGGGCTAACTGACAGTGAGTAATATCTACACACCAGGGCTAACTGACAGTGAGTAATATCTACACACCAGGGCTAACTGACAGTGAGTAATATCTACACACTGGGGCTAACTGACAGTGAGTAATATCTACACACCGGGGCTAACTGACAGTGAGTAATATCTACACACTGGGGCTAACTGACAGTGAGTAATATCTACACACTGGGGCTAACTGACAGTGAGTAATATCTACACACTGGGGCTAACTGACAGTGAGTAATATGTACACACTGGGGCAAACTGACAGTGAGTAATATCTACACACTGGGGCTGACTGACAGTGAGTAATATCTACACACCAGGGCTAAATGACAGTGAATAATATCTACACACCGGGGCCAACTGACAATGACTAATATCTACACACCAGGGCTAACTGACAGTGAGTAATATCTACACACCAGGGCTAACTGACAGTGAGTAATATCTACACACCAGGGCTAACTGACAGTGAGTAATATCTACACACCAGAGCTAACTGACAGTGGGTAATATCTACACACTGGGGCTAACTGACAGTGAGTAATATCACACTAGGGCTAACTGACAGTGAGTAATATCTACACACCGGGGCTAACTGACAGTGAGTAATATCTACACACCGGGGCTAACGCACAGTGAGTAATATCTACACACCGGGGCTAACTGACAGTGAGTAATATCTACACACCAGGGCTAACTGACAGTGAGTAATATCTACACACCAGGGCTAACTGACAGTGAGTAATATCTACACACTGGGGCTAACTGACAGTGAGTAATATCTCCACACCAGGGCTAATTCACAGTGAGTAATATCTACACACCAGGGCTAACTGACAGTGAGTAATATCTACACACCAGGGCTAACTGACAGTGAGTAATATCTACACATCAAGGCTAACTGACAGTGAGTAATATCGACACACCGGGGCTAATTGACAGTGAGTAATATCTACACACTGGGGCTAACTGACAGTGAGTAATATCTACACACCAGGGCTAACTGACAGTGAGTAATATCAACACACCAGGGCTAACTGACAGTGAATAATATCTACACACCAGGGCTAACTGACAGTGAGTAATATCACACTAGGGCTAACTGACAGTGAGTAATATCTACACACCGGGGCTAACTGACAGTGAGTAATATCTACACACCGGGGCTAACTGACAGTGAGTAATATCTACACACCGGGGCTAACTGACAGTGAGTAATATCTACACACCAGGGCTAACTGACAGTGAGTAATATCTACACACCAGGGCTAACTGACAGTGAGTAATATCTACACACCAGGGCTAACTGACAGTGAGTAATATCTACACACCAGGGCTAACTGACAGTGAGTAATATCTACACACCAGGGCTAACTGACAGTGGGTAATATCTACACACCGGGGCTAACTGACAGTGAGTAATATCTACACACCAGGGCCAACTGACAATGACTAATATCTACACACCAGGGCCAACTGACAGTGACTAATATCTACACACCAGGGCTAACTGACAGTGAGTAATATCTACACACCAGGGCTAACTGACAGTGAGTAATATCTACACACCAGGGCTAACTGACAGTGAGTAATATCTACACACCAGGGCTAACTGACAGTGAGTAATATCTACACACTGGGGCTAACTGACAGTGAGTAATATCTCCACACCAGGGCTAATTCACAGTGAGTAATATCTACACACCAGGGCTAACTGACAGTGAGTAATATCTACACACCAGGGCTAACTGACAGTGAGTAATATCTACACATCAAGGCTAACTGACAGTGAGTAATATCGACACACCGGGGCTAATTGACAGTGAGTAATATCTACACACCAGGGTTAACTGACAGTGAGTAATATCTACACACCAGGGCTAACTGACAGTGAGTAATATCTACACACCAGGGCTAACTGACAGTGGGTAATATCTACACACTGGGGCTAACTGACAGTGAGTAATATCACACTAGGGCTAACTGACAGTGAGTAATATCTACACACCAGGGCTAACTGACAGTGGGTAATATCTACACACCGGGGCTAACTGACAGTGAGTAATATCTACACACCAGGGCCAACTGACAATGACTAATATCTACACACCAGGGCCAACTGACAATGACTAATATCTACACACCAGGGCTAACTGACAGTGAGTAATATCTACACACCAGGGCTAACTGACAGTGAGTAATATCTACACACCAGGGCTAACTGACAGTGGGTAATATCTACACACCGGGGCTAACTGACAGTGAGTAATATCTACACACCAGGGCCAACTGACAATGACTAATATCTGCACACCAGGGCCAACTGACAATGACTAATATCTACACACCAGGGCTAACTGACAGTGAGTAATATCTACACACCAGGGCTAACTGACAGTGAGTAATATCTACACACCAGGGCTAACTGACAGTGAGTAATATCTACACACCAGGGCTAACTGACAGTGAGTAATATCTACACAGCAGGGCTAACTGACAGTGAATAATATCTACACACCAGGGCTAACTGACAGTGAGTAATATCTACACACCAGGGCTAACTGACAGTGAATAATATCTACACACCAGGGCTAACTGACAGTGAGTAATATCTACACACCAGGGCTAACTGACAGTGAGTAATATCTACACACCGGGGCTAACTGACAGTGAATAATATCTACACACCAGGGCTAACTGACAGTGAGTAATATCTACACACCAGGGCTAACTGACAGTGAGTAATATCTACACACCAGGGCTAACTGACAGTGAGTAATATCTACACACCAGGGCTAACTGACAGTGAGTAATATCTACACACCAGGGCTAACTGACAGTGAGTAATAACTACACACCAGGGCTAACTGACAGTGAGTAATATCTACACACCAGGGCTAACTGACAGTGAGTAATATCTACACACCGGGGCTAACTGACAGTGAGTAATATCTACACACTGGCGCTAACTAACAGTGAGTAATATCTACACACCAGGGCTAATTGACAGTGAGTAATATCTACACACCGGGGCTAACTGACTGTGAGTAATATCTACACACCAGGGCTAACTGACAGTGAGTAATATCTACACACCAGGGCTAACTGACAGTGAGTAATATCTACACACCAGGGCTAACTGACAGTGAGTAATATTTACACACCAGGGCTAACTGACAGTGAGTAATATCTACACACTGGGGCTAACTGACAGTGAGTAATATCTACACACCGGGGCTAACTGACAGTGAGTAATATCTACACACTGGGGCTAACTGACAGTGAGTAATATCTACACACCGGGGCTAACTGACAGTGAGTAATATCTACACACTGGGGCTAACTGACAGTGAGTAATATGTACACACTGGGGCTAACTGACAGTGAGTAATATCTACACACTGGGGCTGACTGACAGTGAGTAATATCTACACACCAGGGCTAAATGACAGTGAAAAATATCTACACACCGGGGCCAACTGACAATGACTAATATCTACACACCAGGGCTAACTGACAGTGAGTAATATCTACACACCAGGGCTAACTGACAGTGAGTAATATCTACACACCAGGGCTAACTGACAGTGAGTAATATCTACACACCAGAGCTAACTGACAGTGGGTAATATCTACACACTGGGGCTAACTGACAGTGAGTAATATCACACTAGGGCTAACTGACAGTGAGTAATATCTACACACCGGGGCTAACTGACAGTGAGTAATATCTACACACCGGGGCTAACGCACAGTGAGTAATATCTACACACCGGGGCTAACTGACAGTGAGTAATATCTACACACCAGGGCTAACTGACAGTGAGTAATATCTACACACCAGGGCTAACTGACAGTGAGTAATATCTACACACTGGGGCTAACTGACAGTGAGTAATATCTCCACACCAGGGCTAATTCACAGTGAGTAATATCTACACACCAGGGCTAACTGACAGTGAGTAATATCTACACACCAGGGCTAACTGACAGTGAGTAATATCTACACATCAAGGCTAACTGACAGTGAGTAATATCGACACACCGGGGCTAATTGACAGTGAGTAATATCTACACACCAGGGTTAACTGACAGTGAGTAATATCTACACACCAGGGCTAACTGACAGTGAGTAATATCTACACACCAGGGCTAACTGACAGTGGGTAATATCTACACACTGGGGCTAACTGACAGTGAGTAATATCACACTAGGGCTAACTGACAGTGAGTAATATCTACACACCAGGGCTAACTGACAGTGGGTAATATCTACACACCGGGGCTAACTGACAGTGAGTAATATCTACACACCAGGGCCAACTGACAATGACTAATATCTACACACCAGGGCCAACTGACAATGACTAATATCTACACACCAGGGCTAACTGACAGTGAGTAATATCTACACACCAGGGCTAACTGACAGTGAGTAATATCTACACACCAGGGCTAACTGACAGTGGGTAATATCTACACACCGGGGCTAACTGACAGTGAGTAATATCTACACACCAGGGCCAACTGACAATGACTAATATCTACACACCAGGGCCAACTGACAATGACTAATATCTACACACCAGGGCTAACTGACAGTGGGTAATATCTACACACAAGGGCTAACTGACAGTGAGTAATATCTACACACCAGGGCTAACTGACAGTGAGTAATATCTACACACCAGGGCTAATTGATAGTGAGTAATATCTACACACCGGGGCTAACTGACAGTGAGTAATATCTACACACCGTGGGTAACAGACAGTGAGTAATATCTACACACCGTGGCTAACTGACTGTGAGTAATATCTACACACCAGGGCTAACTGACAGTGAGTAATATCTACACACCAGGGCTAACTGACAGTGAGTAATTTCTACACACCAGGGCTAACTGACAGTGAGTAATATCTACACACCAGGGCTAACTGACAGTGAATAATATCTACACACCAGGGCTAACTGACAGTGAGTAATTTCTACACACCAGGGCTAACTGACAGTGAGTAATATCTACACACCAGGGCTAACTGACAGTGAATAATATCTACACACCAGGGCTAACTGACAGTGAGTAATATCTACACACCAGGGCTAACTGACAGTGAGTAATATCTACACACCAGGGCTAACTGACAGTGAGTAATATCTACACACCAGGGCTAACTGACAGTGAGTAATATCTACACACCAGGGCTAACTGACAGTGAGTAATATCTACACACCAGGGGTAACTGACAGTGAGTAATATCTACACACCGGGGCTAACTGACAGTGAGTAATATCTACACACCAGGGCTAACTGACAGTGAGTAATATCTACACACCAGGGCTAACTGACAGTGAGTAATATCTACACACCAGGGCTAACTGACAGTGAGTAATATCTACACACCAGGGCTAACTGACAGTGAGTAATATCTACACAGCAGGGCTAACTGACAGTGAATAATATCTACACACCAGGGCTAACTGACAGTGAGTAATATCTACACACCAGGGCTAACTGACAGTGAATAATATCTACACACCAGGGCTAACTGACAGTGAGTAATATCTACACACCAGGGCTAACTGACAGTGAGTAATATCTACACACCGGGGCTAACTGACAGTGAATAATATCTACACACCAGGGCTAACTGACAGTGAGTAATATCTACACACCAGGGCTAACTGACAGTGAGTAATATCTACACACCAGGGCTAACTGACAGTGAGTAATATCTACACACCAGGGCTAACTGACAGTGAGTAATATCTACACACCAGGGCTAACTGACAGTGAGTAATATCTACACACCAGGGCTAACTGACAGTGAGTAATATCTACACACCAGGGCTAACTGACAGTGAGTAATATCTACACACCGGGGCTAACTGACAGTGAGTAATATCTACACACTGGCGCTAACTGACAGTGAGTAATATCTACACACCAGGGCTAATTGACAGTGAGTAATATCTACACACCGGGGCTAACTGACTGTGAGTAATATCTACACACCAGGGCTAACTGACAGTGAGTAATATCTACACACCAGGGCTAACTGACAGTGAATAATATCTACACATCAGGGCAAACTGACAGTGAGTAATATCGACACACCGGGGCTAATTGACAGTGAGTAATATCTACACACTGGGGCTAACTGACAGTGAGTAATATCTACACACCAGGGCTAACTGACAGTGAATAATATCTACACACCAGGGCTAACTGACAGTGAGTAATATCTACACAACAGGGCTAACTGACAGTGAGTAATATCTACACACTGGGGCTAACTGACAGTGAGTCATATCTACACACCGGGGCTAACTGACAGTGAGTAATATCTACACACCAGGGCTAACTGACAGTGAGTAATATCTACACACCAGGGCTAACTGACAGTGAGTAATATCTACACACCAGGTCTAACTGACAGTGAGTAATATCTACACACCAGGGCTAACTGACAGTGAATAATATCTACACACCAGGGCTAACTGACAGTGAGTAATATCTACACAGCAGGGCTAACTGACAGTGAGTAATATCTACACACCAGGGCTAACTGACAGTGAATAATATCTACACACCAGGGCTAACTGACAGTGAGTAATATCTACACAGCAGGGCTAACTGACAGTGAGTAATATCTACACACCAGGGCTAACTGACAGTGAATAATATCTACACACCGGGGCTAACTCTCAGTGAGTAATATCTACACACCAGGGCTAACTGACAGTGAGTAATATCTACACACCAGGGCTAACTGACAGTGAGTAATATCTACACACCAGGGCTAACTGACAGTGAGTAATATCTACACACCAGGGCTAACTGACAGTGAGTAATATCTACACACCAGGGCTAACTGACAGTGAGTAATATCTACACACCAGGGGTAACTGACAGTGAGTAATATCTACACACCGGGGCTAACTGACAGTGAGTAATATCTACACACCAGGGCTAACTGACAGTGAGTAATATCTACACACCAGGGCTAACTGACAGTGAGTAATATCTACACACCTGGGCTAACTGACAGTGAGTAATATCTACACACTGGGGCTAACTGACAGTGAGTAATATCACACTAGGGCTAACTGACAGTGAGTAATATCTACACACCGGGACTAACTGACAGTGAGTAATATCTATACACCGGGGCTAACGCACAGTGAGTAATATCTACACACCGGGGCTAACTGACAGTGAGTAATATCTACACACCAGGGCTAACTGACAGTGAGTAATATCTACACACCAGGGCTAACTGACAGTGAGTAATATCTACACACTGGGGCTAACTGACAGTGAGTAATATCTCCACACCAGGGCTAATTCACAGTGAGTAATATCTACACACCAGGGCTAACTGACAGTGAGTAATATCTACACACCAGGGCTAACTGACAGTGAGTAATATCTACACATCAAGGCTAACTGACAGTGAGTAATATCGACACACCGGGGCTAATTGACAGTGAGTAATATCTACACACTGGGGCTAACTGACAGTGAGTAATATCTACACACCAGGGCTAACTGACAGTGAGTAATATCAACACACCAGGGCTAACTGACAGTGAATAATATCTACACACCAGGGCTAACTGACAGTGAGTAATATCACACTAGGGCTAACTGACAGTGAGTAATATCTACACACCGGGGCTAACTGACAGTGAGTAATATCTACACACCGAGGCTAACTGACAGTGAGTAATATCTACACACCGGGGCTAACTGACAGTGAGTAATATCTACACACCAGGGCTAACTGACAGTGAGTAATATCTACACACCAGGGCTAACTGACAGTGAGTAATATCTACACACCAGGGCTAACTGACAGTGAGTAATATCTACACACCAGGGCTAACTGACAGTGAGTAATATCTACACACCAGGGCTAACTGACAGTGGGTAATATCTACACACTGGGGCTAACTGACAGTGAGTAATATCACACTAGGGCTAACTGACAGTGAGTAATATCTACACACCAGGGCTAACTGACAGTGGGTAATATCTACACACCGGGGCTAACTGACAGTGAGTAATATCTACACACCAGGGCCAACTGACAATGACTAATATCTACACACCAGGGCCAACTGACAATGACTAATATCTACACACCAGGGCTAACTGACAGTGAGTAATATCTACACACCAGGGCTAACTGACAGTGAGTAATATCTACACACCAGGGCTAACTGACAGTGGGTAATATCTACACACCGGGGCTAACTGACAGTGAGTAATATCTACACACCAGGGCCAACTGACAATGACTAATATCTACACACCAGGGCTAACTGACAGTGGGTAATATCTACACACCAGGGCTAACTGACAGTGAGTAATATCTACACACCAGGGCTAACTGACAGTGAGTAATATCTACACACCAGGGCTAATTGATAGTGAGTAATATCTACACACCGGGGCTAACTGACAGTGAGTAATATCTACACACCGTGGGTAACAGACAGTGAGTAATATCTACACACCGTGGCTAACTGACTGTGAGTAATATCTACACACCAGGGCTAACTGACAGTGAGTAATATCTACACACCAGGGCTAACTGACAGTGAGTAATTTCTACACACCAGGGCTAACTGACAGTGAGTAATATCTACATACCAGGGCTAACTGACAGTGAATAATATCTACACACCAGGGCTAACTGACAGTGAGTAATATCTACACACCAGGGCTAACTGACAGTGAGTAATATCTACACACCAGGGCTAACTGACAGTGAGTAATATCTACACACCAGGGCTAACTGACAGTGAGTAATATCTACACACCAGGGCTAACTGACAGTGAGTAATATCTACACACCAGGGCTAACTGACAGTGAGTAATATCTACACACCAGGGCTAACTGACAGTGAGTAATATCTACACACCAGGGCTAACTGACAGTGAGTAATATCTACACACCGGGGCTAACTGACAGTGAGTAATATCTACACACTGGCGCTAACTGACAGTGAGTAATATCTACACACCAGGGCTAATTGACAGTGAGTAATATCTACACACCGGGGCTAACTGACTGTGAGTAATATCTACACACCAGGGCTAACTGACAGTGAGTAATATCTACACACCAGGGCTAACTGACAGTGAATAATATCTACACATCAGGGCTAACTGACAGTGAGTAATATCGACACACCGGGGCTAATTGACAGTGAGTAATATCTACACACTGGGGCTAACTGACAGTGAGTAATATCTACACACCGGGGCTAACTGACAGTGAATAATATCTACACACCAGGGCTAACTGACAGTGAGTAATATCTACACAACAGGGCTAACTGACAGTGAGTAATATCTACACACTGGGGCTAACTGACAGTGAGTCATATCTACACACCGGGGCTAACTGACAGTGAGTAATATCTACACACCAGGGCTAACTGACAGTGAGTAATATCTACACACCAGGGCTAACTGACAGTGAGTAATATCTACACACCAGGGCTAACTGACAGTGAGTAATATCTACACACCAGGGCTAACTGACAGTGAGTAATATCTACACACCGGGGCTAACTGACAGTGAGTAATATCTACACACCAGGGCTAACTGACAGTGAGTAATATCTACACACCAGGGCTAACTGACAGTGAATAATATCTACACACCAGGGCTAACTGACAGTGAGTAATATCTACACAGCAGGGCTAACTGACAGTGAGTAATATCTACACACCAGGGCTAACTGACAGTGAATAATATCTACACACCAGGGCTAACTGACAGTGAGTAATATCTACACAGCAGGGCTAACTGACAGTGAGTAATATCTACACACCAGGGCTAACTGACAGTGAATAATATCTACACACCGGGGCTAACTGACAGTGAGTAATATCTACACACCAGGGCTAACTGACAGTGAGTAATATCTACACACCAGGGCTAACTGACAGTGAGTAATATCTACACACCAGGGCTAACTGACAGTGAGTAATATCTACACACCAGGGCTAACTGACAGTGAGTAATATCTACACACCAGGGCTAACTGACAGTGAGTAATATCTACACACCAGGGGTAACTGACAGTGAGTAATATCTACACACCGGGGCTAACTGACAGTGAGTAATATCTACACACCAGGGCTAACTGACAGTGAGTAATATCTACACACCAGGGCTAACTGACAGTGAGTAATATCTACACACCTGGGCTAACTGACAGTGAGTAATATCTACACACTGGGGCTAACTGACAGTGAGTAATATCACACTAGGGCTAACTGACAGTGAGTAATATCTACACACCGGGACTAACTGACAGTGAGTAATATCTATACACCGGGGCTAACGCACAGTGAGTAATATCTACACACCGGGGCTAACTGACAGTGAGTAATATCTACACACCAGGGCTAACTGACAGTGAGTAATATCTACACACCAGGGCTAACTGACAGTGAGTAATATCTACACACTGGGGCTAACTGACAGTGAGTAATATCTACACACCAGGGCTAATTGACAGTGAGTAATATCTACACACCAGGGCTAACTGACAGTGAGTAATATCTACACACCGGGGCTAACTGACAGTGAGTAATATCTACACACCGGGGCTAACTGACAGTGAGTAATATCTACACACCAGGGCTAACTGACAGTGAGTAATATCTACACACCAGGGCTAACTGACAGTGAGTAATATCTACACACCAGGGCTAACTGACAGTGAGTAATATCTACACACCAGGGCTAACTGACAGTGAGTAATATCTACACACCAGGGCTAACTGACAGTGAGTAATATCTACACATCAAGACTAACTGACAGTGAGTAATATCGACACACCGGGGCTAAGTGACAGTGAGTAATATCTACACACTGGGGCTAACTGACAGTGAGTAATATCTACACACCAGGGCTAACTGACAGTGAGTAATATCTACACACCAGGGCTACCTGACAGTGAGTAATATCTACACACCAGAGCTAATTGACAGTGAGTAATATCTACACACCAGGGCTAACTGACAGTGAGTAATATCTACACACCGGGGCTAACTGACAGTGAGTAATATCTACACACCAGGGCTAACTGACAGTGAGTAATATCTACACACCGGGGCTAACTGACAGTGATTAATATCTACACACCGGGGCTAACTGACAGTGAGTAATATCTACACACCGGGGCAAACTGACAGTGAGTAATATCTACACTCTAGGGCTAACTGACAGTGAGTAATATCTACACACCGGGGCTAACTGACAGTGATTAATATCTACACACCGGGGCTAACTGACAGTGAGTAATATCTACACACCAGGGCTAACTGACAGTGAGTAATATCTACACACCAGGGCTAACTGACAGTGAGTAATATCTACACACCGGGGCTAACTGACAGTGAGTAATATCTACACACCGGGGCAAACTGACAGTGAGTAATATCTACACACCGGGGCAAACTGACAGTGAGTAATATCTACACTCTAGGGCTAACTGACAGTGAGTAATATCTACACACCGGGGCTAACTGACAGTGAGTAATATCTACACACCAGGGCTAACTGACAGTGAGTAATATCTACACACCAGGGCTAACTGACAGTGAGTAATATCTACACACCAGAGCTAACTGACAGTGAGTAATATCGACACACCAGGGCTAACTGACAGTGAGTAATATCTACACACTGGGGCTAACTGACAGTGAGTAATATCTACACACCAGGGCTAACTGACAGTGAGTAATATCTACACACCAGGGCTAACTGACAGTGAGTAATATCTACACACCAGGGCTAACTGACAGTGAATAATATCTACACACCAGGGCTAACTGACAGTGAGTAATATCTACACACCAGGGCTAACTGACAGTGAGTAATATCTACACACCAGGGCTAACTGACAGTGAGTAATATCTACACACCAGGGCTAACTGACAGTGAGTAATATCTACACACCAGAGCTAACTGACAGTGAGTAATATCGACACAGCAGGGCTAACTGACAGTGAGTAATATCTACACACTGGGGCTAACTGACAGTGAGTAATATCTACACACCAGGGCTAACTGACAGTGAGTAATATCTACACACCAGGGCTAACTGACAGTGAGTAATATCTACACACCAGGGCTAACTGACAGTGAATAATATCTACACACCAGGGCTAACTGACAGTGAGTAATATCTACACACCAGGGCTAACTGACAGTGAGTAATATCTACACACCAGGGCTAACTGACAGTGAGTAATATCTACACACCAGGGCTAACTGACAGTGAGTAATATCTACACACCAGGGCTAACTGACAGTGAGTAATATCTACGCACCAGGGCTAATTGACAGTGAATAATATCTACACACCGGGGCTAACTGACAGTGAGTAATATCTACACACTGGGGCTAACTGACAGTGAGTAATATCTACACACCAGGGCTAACTGACAGTGAGTAATATCTACACACCAGGGCTAACTGACAGTGAGTAATATCTACACACCAGGGCTAATTGACAGTGAATAATATCTACACACCGGGGCTAACTGACAGTGAGTAATATCTACACACCGGGGCTAACTGACAGTGAGTAATATCTACACACCAGGGCTAACTGACAGTGAGTAATATCTACACACCAGGGCTAACTGACAGTGAGTAATATCTACACACCAGGGCTAATTGACAGTGAATAATATCTACACACCGGGGCTAACTGACAGTGAGTAATATCTACACACCAGGGCTAACTGACAGTGAGTAATATCTACACACCAGGGCTAATTGACAGTGAATAATATCTACACACCGGGGCTAACTGACAGTGAGTAATATCTACACACCGGGGCTAATTGAAAGTGAATAATATCTACACACCGGGGCTAACTGACAGTGAGTAATATCTACACACTGGGGCTAACTGACAGTGAGTAATATCTACACACCAGGGCTAACTGACAGTGATAATATCTACACACCAGGGCTAACTGACAGTGAGTAATATCTACACACCAGGGCTAACTGACAGTGAGTAATATCTACACACCAGGGCTAACTGACAGTGAGTAATATCTACACACCAGAGCTAACTGACAGTCTGTAATATCTACACACCGGGGCTAACTGACAGTGAGTAATATCTACACACTGGGGCTAACTGACAGTGAGTAATATCTACACACCGGGGCTAACTGACAGTGAGTAATATCTACACACCAGGGCTAACTGACAGTGAGTAATATCTACACACCGGGGCTAACTGACAGTGAGTAATATCTACACACCGGGGCTAACTTACAGTGAGTAATATCTACACACCGGGGCTAACTGACAGTGAGTAATATCTACACACCAGGGCTAACTGACAGTGAGTAATATCTACACACCGGGGCTAACTGACAGTGAGTAATATCTACACACCAGGGCTAACTGACAGTGAGTAATATCTACACACCGGGGCTAACTGACAGTGAGTAATATCTACTCACCGGGGCTAACTGACAGTGAGTAATATCTACACACCAGGGCTAACTGACAGTGAGTAATATCTACACACCGGGGCTAACTGACAGTGAGTAATATCTACACACCAGGGCTAACTGACAGTGAGTAATATCTACACACCGGGGCTAACTGACAGTGAGTAATATCTACACACCGGGGCTAACTGACAGTGAGTAATATCTACACACCAGGGCTAACTGACAGTGAGTAATATCTACACACCGGGGCTAACTGACAGTGAGTAATATCTACACACCGGGGCTAACTGACAGTGAGTAATATCTACACACCAGGGCTAACTGACAGTGAGTAATATCTACACACCGGGGCTAACTGACAGTGAGTAATATCTACACACCAGGGCTAACTGACAGTGAGTAATATCTACACACCAGGGCTAACTGACAGTGAGTAATATCTACACACCAGGGCTAACTGACAGTGAGTAATATCTACACACCGGGGCTAACTGACAGTGATAATATCTACACACCAGGGCTAACTGACAGTGAGTAATATCTACACACCAGGGCTAACTGACAGTGAGTAATATCTACACACCAGGGCTAACTGACAGTGATAATATCTACACACCAGGGCTAACTGACAGTGAGTAATATCTACACACCAGGGCTAACTGACAGTGAGTAATATCTACACACCAGGGCTAACTGACAGTGAGTAATATCTACACACCAGGGCTAACTGACAGTGAGTAATATCTACACACCAGGGCTAACTGACAGTGAGTAATATCTACACACCGGGGCTAACTGACAGTGATAATATCTACACACCAGGGCTAACTGACAGTGAGTAATATCTACACACCAGGGCTAACTGACAGTGAGTAATATCTACACACCAGGGCTAACTGACAGTGAGTAATATCTACACACCAGGGCTAACTGACAGTGAGTAATATCTACACACCAGAGCTAACTGACAGTCAGTAATATCTACACACCGGGGCTAACTGACAGTGAGTAATATCTACACACCGGGGCTAACTGACAGTGAGTAATATCTACACACCGGGGCTAACTGACAGTGAGTAATATCTACACACCAGGGCTAACTGACAGTGAGTAATATCTACACACTGGGGCTAACTGACAGTGAGTAATATCTACACACCAGGGCTAACTGACAGTGAGTAATATCTACACACCAGGGCTAACTGACAGTGAGTAATATCTACACACCAGGGCTAACTGACAGTGAGTAATATCTACACACCAGGGCTAACTGACAGTGAGTAATATCTACACACCAGAGCTAACTGACAGTCAGTAATATCTACACACCGGGGCTAACTGACAGTGAGTAATATCTACACACCGGGGCTAACTGACAGTGAGTAATATCTACACACCGGGGCTAACTGACAGTGAGTAATATCTACACACCAGGGCTAACTGACAGTGAGTAATATCTACACACCGGGGCTAACTGACAGTGAGTAATATCTACACACCGGGGCTAACTTACAGTGAGTAATATCTACTCACCGGCGCTAACTGACAGTGAGTAATATCTACACACCAGGGCTAACTGACAGTGAGTAATATCTACACATCAGGACTAACTGACAGTGAGTAATATCGACACACAGGGGCTAATTGACAGTGAGTAATATCTACACACTGGGGCTAACTGACAGTGAGTAATATCTACACACTGGGGCTAACTGACAGTGAGTAATATCTACACACCAGGGCTAACTGACAGTGAGTAATATCTACACACCAGGGCTAACTGACAGTGAGTAATATCTACACACCAGGGCTAACTGACAGTGAGTAATATCTACACACCGGGGCTAACTGACAGTGAGTAATATCTACACACCGGGGCTAATTGACAGTGAATAATATCTACACACCGGGGCTAACTGACAGTGAGTAATATCTACACACTGGGGCTAACTGACAGTGAGTAATATCTACACACCAGGGCTAACTGACAGTGAGTAATATCTACACACCAGGGCTAACTGACAGTGAGTAATATCACACTATGGCTAACTGACAGTGAGTAATATCTACACACCGGGGCTAACTGACAGTGATAATATCTACACACCAGGGCTAACTGACAGTGAGTAATATTTACACACTGGGGCTAACTGACAGTGAGTAATATCTACACACCAGGGCTAATTGACAGTGAGTAATATCTACACACCGGGGCTAACTGACAGTGAGTAATATCTACACACCAGGGCTAACTGACAGTGAGTAATATCTACACACCAGGGCTAACTGACAGTGAGTAATATCTACACACCAGGGCTAACTGACAGTGAGTAATATATACACAACAGGGCTAAGTGTCAGTGAGTAATATCGACACACCGGGGCTAATTGACAGTGAGTAATATCTACACACTGGGGCTAACTCACGGTGAGTAATATCTACACACCAGGGCTAACTGACAGTGAGTAATATCGACACACCGGGGCTAATTGACAGTGAGTAATATCTACACACCGGGGCTAACTGACAGTGAGTAATATCTACACACCAGGGCTAACTGACAGTGAGTAATATCTACACAACGGGGCTAACTGACAGTGAGTAATATCTACACACCGGGGCTAACTGACAGTGAGTAATATCTGCACACCGGGGCTAACTGACAGTGAGAAATATCTACACACCAGGGCTAACTGACAGTGAGTAATATCTACACACCAGGGCTAACTGACAGTGAGTAATATCTACACACCGGGGCTAACTGACAGAGAGTAATATCTACACACTGGGGCTAACTGACAGTGAGTAATATCTGCACACCGGGGCTAACTGACAGTGAGTAATATCTGCACACCGGGGCTAACTGACAGTGAGTAATATCTACACACCAGGGCTAACTGACAGTGAGTAATATCTACACACCAGGGCTAACTGACAGTGAGTAATATCTACACACCGGGGCTAACTGACAGTGAGTAATATCTACACACCGGGGCTAATTGACAGTGAGTAATATCTACACACTGGGGCTAACTGACAGTGAGTAATATCTACACACCAGGGCTAACTGACAGTGAATAATATCGACACACCGGGGCTAATTGACAGTGAGTAATATCTACACACTGCGGCTAACTGACAGTGAGTAATATCTACACACCGGGGCTAACTGACAGTGAGTAATATCTACACACCAGGGCTAACTGACAGTGAATAATATCGACACACCGGGGCTAATTGACAGTGAGTAATATCTACACACTGCGGCTAACTGACAGTGAGTAATATCTACACACCGGGGCTAACTGACAGTGAGTAATATCTACACACCAGGGCTAACTGACAGTGATAATATCTACACACCGGGGCTAACTGACAGTGAGTAATATCTACACACCAGGGCTAACTGACAGTTAGTAATATCTACACACCGGGGCTAACTGACAGTGAGTAATATCTACACACCGGGGCTAACTGACAGTGAGTAATATCTACACACCGGGGCTAACTGACAGTGAGTAATATCTACACACCAGGGCTAACTGACGGTGAGTAATATCTACACACCAGGGCTAACTGACAGTGAGTAATATCTACACATCAGGGCTAACTGACAGTGAGTAATATCGACACACCGGGGCTAATTGACAGTGAGTAATATCTACACACTGGGGCTAACTGACAGTGAGTAATATCTACACACCAGGGCTAACTGACAGTGAGTAATATCTACACATCAGGGCTAACTGACAGTGAGTAATATCGACACACCGGGGCTAATTGACAGTGATTAATATCTACACACCAGGGCTAACTGACAGTGAGTAATATCTACACACCAGGGCTAACTGACAGTGAATAATATCTACACACCAGGGCTAACTGACAGTGAGTAATATCGACACACCGGGGCTAATTGACAGTGAGTAATATCTACACACCGGGGCTAACTGACAGTGAGTAATATCTACACACCGGGGCTAACTGACAGTGAGTAATATCTGCACGCCGGGGCAAACTGACAGTCAGTAATATCTTCACACCAGGGCTAACTGACAGTGAGTAATATCTACACACCAGGGCTAACTGACAGTGAGTAATATCTACACACCGGGGCTAACTGACAGTGAGTAATATCTACACACCGGGGGTAACAGACAGTGAGTAATATCTACACACCGGGGCTAACTGACAGTGAGTAATATCTACACACCGGGGCTAACTGACAGTGAGTAATATCTACACACCGGGGCTAACTGACAGTGAGTAATATCTACACACCGGGGGTAACAGACAGTGAGTAATATCTACACACCGGGGCTAACTGACAGTGAGTAATATCTACACACCAGGGCTAACTGACAGTGATAATATCTACACACCGGGGCTAACTGACAGTGAGTAATATCTACACACTGCGGCTAACTGACAGTGAGTAATATCTACACACCAGGGCTAACTGACAGTGAGTAATATCTACACACCAGGGCTAACTGACAGTGAATAATATCTACACACCAGGGCTAACTGACAGTGAGTAATATCTACACACCAGGGCTAACTGACAGTGAGTAATATCTACACACCTGGGCTAACTGACAGTGAGTAATATCTACACACCGGGGCTAACTGACAGTGAGTAATATCTACACACCGGGGCTAACTGACAGTGAGTAATATCTACACACCGGGGCTAACTGACAGTGATAATATCTACACACCAGGGCTAACTGACAGTGAGTAATATCTACACACCAGGGCTAACTGACAGTGAGTAATATCTACACACCGGGGCTAACTGACAGTGAGTAATATCTACACACCGGGGCTAACTGACAGTGATAATATCTACACACCAGGGCTAACTGACAGTGAGTAATATCTACACACCAGGGCTAACTGACAGTGAGTAATATCTACACACCAGGGCTAACTGACAGTGAATAATATCTACACACCAGGGCTAACTGACAGTGAGTAATATCTACACACCGGGGCTAACTGACAGTGAGTAATATCTACACACCGGGGCTAACTGACAGTGATAATATCTACACACCAGGGCTAACTGACAGTGAGTAATATCTACACACCAGGGCTAACTGACAGTGAGTAATATCTACACACCAGGGCTAACTGACAGTGATAATATCTACACACCAGGGCTAACTGACAGTGAGTAATATCTACACACCGGGGCTAACTGACAGTGAGTAATATCTACACACCGGGGCTAACTGACAGTGAGTAATATCTACACACCGGGGCTAACTGACAGTGAGTAATATCTACACACCAGGGCTAACTGACAGTGAGTAATATCTACACACCAGGGCTAACTGACAGTGAGTAATATCTACACACCGGGGCTAACTGACAGTGAGTAATATCTACACACCGGGGCTAACTGACAGTGAGTAATATCTACACACCAGGGCTAACTGACAGTGATAATATCTACACACCAGGGCTAACTGACAGTGATAATATCTACACACCAGGGCTAACTGACAGTGAGTAATATCTACACACCGGGGCTAACTGACAGTGAGTAATATCTACACACCGGGGCTAACTGACAGTGAGTAATATCTACACACCAGGGCTAACTGACAGTGATAATATCTACACACCAGGGCTAACTGACAGTGAGTAATATCTACACACCAGGGCTAACTGACAGTGATAATATCTACACACCAGGGCTAACTGACAGTGAGTAATATCTACACACCGGGGCTAACTGACAGTGAGTAATATCTACACACCGGGGCTAACTGACAGTGAGTAATATCTACACACCGGGGCTAACTGACAGTGAGTAATATCTACACACCAGGGCTAACTGACAGTGAGTAATATCTACACACCAGGGCTAACTGACAGTGAGTAATATCTACACACCGGGGCTAACTGACAGTGAGTAATATCTACACACTGGGGCTAACTGACAGTGAGTAATATCTACACACCAGGGCTAACTGACAGTGAGTAATATCTACACACCAGGGCTAACTGACAGTGAGTAATATCTACACACCAGGGCTAACTGACAGTGAGTAATATCTACACACCAGGGCTAACTGACAGTGAGTAATATCTACACACCAGGGCTAACTGACAGTGAGTAATATCTACACACCAGGGCTAACTGACAGTGAGTAATATCTACACACCAGGGCTAACTGACAGTGAGTAATATCTACACACCAGGGCTAACTGACAGTGAGTAATATCTACACACCAGGGCTAACTGACAGTGAGTAATATCTACACACCAGGGCTAACTGACAGTGAGTAATATCTACACACCAGGGCTAACTGACAGTGAGTAATATCTACACACCAGGGCTAACTGACAGTGAGTAATATCTACACACCAGGGCTAACTGACAGTGAGTAATATCTACACACCAGGGCTAACTGACAGTGAGTAATATCTACACACCAGGGCTAACTGACAGTGAGTAATATCTACACACCAGGGCTAACTGACAGTGAGTAATATCTACACACCAGGGCTAACTGACAGTGAGTAATATCTACACACCAGGGCTAACTGACAGTGAGTAATATCTACACACCAGGGCTAACTGACAGTGAGTAATATCTACACACCAGGGCTAACTGACAGTGAGTAATATCTACACACCAGGGCTAACTGACAGTGAGTAATATCTACACACCAGGGCTAACTGACAGTGAGTAATATCTACACACCAGGGCTAACTGACAGTGAGTAATATCTACACACCAGGGCTAACTGACAGTGAGTAATATCTACACACCAGGGCTAACTGACAGTGAGTAATATCTACACACTGGGGCTAACTGACAGTGAGTAATATCTACACACCAGGGCTAACTGACAGTGAGTAATATCTACACACCAGGGCTAACTGACAGTGAGTAATATCTACACACCAGGGCTAACTGACAGTGAGTAATATCTACACACCGGGGCTAACTGACAGTGAGTAATATCTACACACTGGGGCTAACTGACAGTGAGTAATATCTACACACCAGGGCTAACTGACAGTGAGTAATATCTACACACCGGGGCTAACTGACAGTGAGTAATATCTACACACCAGGGCTAACTGACAGTGATAATATCTACACACCAGGGCTAACTGACAGTGAGTAATATCTACACACCGGGGCTAACTGACAGTGAGTAATATCTACACACCGGGGCTAACTGACAGTGAGTAATATCTACACACCGGGGCTAACTGACAGTGAGTAATATCTACACACCAGGGCTAACTGACAGTGAGTAATATCTACACACCAGGGCTAACTGACAGTGAGTAATATCTACACACCGGGGCTAACTGACAGTGAGTAATATCTACACACTGGGGCTAACTGACAGTGAGTAATATCTACACACCAGGGCTAACTGACAGTGAGTAATATCTACACACCAGGGCTAACTGACAGTGAGTAATATCTACACACCAGGGCTAACTGACAGTGAGTAATATCTACACACCAGGGCTAACTGACAGTGAGTAATATCTACACACCAGGGCTAACTGACAGTGAGTAATATCTACACACCGGGGCTAACTGACAGTGAGTAATATCTACACACCGGGGCTAACTGACAGTGAGTAATATCTACACACCGGGGCTAACTGACAGTGAGTAATATCTACACACCGGGGCTAACTGACAGTGAGTAATATCTACACACCAGGGCTAACTGACAGTGAGTAATATCTACACACCGGGGCTAACTGACAGTGAGTAATATCTACACACTGGGGTTAACTGACAGTGAGTAATATCTACACACCAGGGCTAACTGACAGTGAGTAATATCTACACACCAGGGCTAACTGACAGTGAATAATATCTACACACCAGGGCTAACTGACAGTGAGTAATATCTACACACCAGGGCTAACTGACAGTGAGTAATATCTACACACCGGGGCTAACTGACAGTGAGTAATATCTACACACCGGGGCTAACTGACAGTGAGTAATATCTACACACCGGGGCAAACTGACAGTGAGTAATATCTACACACCAGGGCTAACTGACAGTGAATAATATCTACACACCAGGGCTAACTGACAGTGAGTAATATCTACACACCAGGGCTAACTGACAGTGAGTAATATCTACACACAGGGGCTAACTGACAGTGAGTAATATCTACACACCGGGGCTAACTGACAGTGAGTAATATCTACACACCAGGGCTAACTGACAGTAAGTAATATCTACACACCAGGGCTAACTGACAGTGAGTAATATCTACACACCAGGGCTAACTGACAGTAAGTAATATCTACACACCAGGGCTAACTGACAGTGAGTAATATCTACACACCAGGGCTAACTGACAGTGAATAATATCTACACACCAGGGCTAACTGACAGTGAGTAATATCTACACACCAGGGCTAACTGACAGTAAGTAATATCTACACACCAGGGCTAACTGACAGTGAGTAATATCTACACACCAGGGCTAACTGACAGTGAGTAATATCTACACACCAGGGCTAACTGACAGTAAGTAATATCTACACACCAGGGCTAACTGACAGTGAGTAATATCTACACACCAGGGCTAACTGACAGTAAGTAATATCTACACACCAGGGCTAACTGACAGTGAGTAATATCTACACACCAGGGCTAACTGACAGTGAATAATATCTACACACCAGGGCTAACTGACAGTGAGTAATATCTACACAACAGGGCTAACTGACAGTGAGTAATATCTACACACCAGGGCTAACTGACAGTGAATAATATCTACACACCAGGGCTAACTGACAGTGAGTAATATCTACACAACAGGGCTAACTGACAGTGAGTAATATCTACACACCAGGGCTAACTGACAGTGAATAATATCTACACACCAGGGCTAACTGACAGTAAGTAATATCTACACACCAGGGCTAACTGACAGTGAGTAATATCTACACACCAGGGCTAACTGACAGTGAATAATATCTACACACCGGGGCTAACTGACAGTGAGTAATATCTACACACCGGGGCTAACTGACAGTAAGTAATATCTACACACCAGGGCTAACTGACAGTGAGTAATATCTACACACCAGGGCTAACTGACAGTAAGTAATATCTACACACCAGGGCTAACTGACAGTGAGTAATATCTACACACCAGGGCTAACTGACAGTGAATAATATCTACACACCAGGGCTAACTGACAGTGAGTAATATCTACACACCAGGGCTAACTGACAGTAAGTAATATCTACACACCAGGGCTAACTGACAGTGAGTAATATCTACACACCAGGGCTAACTGACAGTGAGTAATATCTACACACCAGGGCTAACTGACAGTGAGTAATATCTACACACCGGGGCTAACTGACAGTGAGTAATATCTACTCACCGGCGCTAACTGACAGTGAGTAATATATACACACCAGGGCTAACTGACAGTGAGTAATATCTACACATCAGGACTAACTGACAGTGAGTAATATCGACACACAGGGGCTAATTGACAGTGAGTAATATCTACACACTGGGGCTAACTGACAGTGAGTAATATCTACACACCAGGGCTAACTGACAGTGAGTAATATCTACACACCGGGGCTAACTGACAGTGAGTAATATCTACACACCGGGGCTAACTGACAGTGAGTAATATCTACACACTGGGGCTAACTTACAGTGAGTAATATCTACACACCGGGGCTAACTGACAGTGAGTAATATCTACACACCGGGGCTAACTGACAGTGAGTAATATCTACACACCGGGGCTAACTGACAGTGAGTAATATCTACACACCAGGGCTAACTGACAGTGAGTAATATCTACACACCGGGGCTAACTGACAGTGAGTAATATCTACTCACCGGCGCTAACTGACAGTGAGTAATATATACACACCAGGGCTAACTGACAGTGAGTAATATCTACACATCAGGACTAACTGACAGTGAGTAATATCGACACACAGGGGCTAATTGACAGTGAGTAATATCTACACACTGGGGCTAACTGACAGTGAGTAATATCTACACACTGGGGCTAACTGACAGTGAGTAATATCTACACACCAGGGCTAACTGACAGTGAGTAATATCTACACACCAGGGCTAACTGACAGTGAGTAATATCTACACACCAGGGCTAACTGACAGTGAGTAATATCTACACACCGGGGCTAACTGACAGTGAGTAATATCTACACACCGGGGCTAATTGACAGTGAATAATATCTACACACTGGGGCTAACTGACAGTGACTAATATCTACACACCAGGGCTAACTGACAGTGAGTAATATCTACACACCGGGGCTAACTGACAGTGAGTAATATCTACACACCGGGGCTAACTGACAGTGATAATATCTACACATCAGGACTAACTGACAGTGAGTAATATCTACACACCAGGGCTAACTGACAGTGAGTAATATCTACACACCAGGGCTAACTGACAGTGAGTAATATCTACACACCAGGGCTAACTGACAGTGAGTAATATCTACACACCAGGGCTAACTGACAGTGAGTAATATCTACACACCGGGGCTAACTGACAGTGAGTAATATCTACACACCAGGGCTAACTGACAGTGATAATATCTACACACCAGGGCTAACTGACAGTGAGTAATATCTACACACCAGGGCTAACTGACAGTGAGTAATATCTACACACTGGGGCTAACTGACAGTGATAATATCTACACACCAGGGCTAACTGACAGTGAGTAATATCTACACACCAGGGCTAACTGACAGTGAGTAATATCTACACACCAGGGCTAACTGACAGTGAGTAATATCTACACACCAGAGCTAACTGACAGTGAGTAATATCTACACACTGGGGCTAACTGACAGTGAGTAATATCTACACACCAGGGCTAACTGACAGTGACTAATATCTACACACCGGGGCTAACTGACAGTGAGTAATATCTACACACTGGGGCTAACTGACAGTGAGTAATATCTACACACCAGGGCTAACTGACAGTGAGTAATATCTACACACCAGGGCTAACTGACAGTGAGTAATATCTACACACCAGGGCTAACTGACAGTGAATAATATCTACACACCAGGGCTAACTGACAGTGAGTAATATCTACACACCGGGGCTAACTGACAGTGAGTAATATCTACACACCAGGGGCTAACTGACAGTGACTAATATCTACACACCAGGGCTAACTGACAGTGATAATATCTACACACCAGGGCTAACTGACAGTGAGTAATATCTACACACCAGGGCTAACTGACAGTGAGTAATATCTACACACCAGGGCTAACTGACAGTGAGTAATATCTACACACCAGAGCTAACTGACAGTGAGTAATATCTACACACTGGGGCTAACTGACAGTGAGTAATATCTACACACCAGGGCTAACTGACAGTGACTAATATCTACACACCGGGGCTAACTGACAGTGAGTAATATCTACACACTGGGGCTAACTGACAGTGAGTAATATCTACACACCAGGGCTAACTGACAGTGAGTAATATCTACACACCAGGGCTAACTGACAGTGAGTAATATCTACACACCAGGGCTAACTGACAGTGAGTAATATCTACACACCGGGGCTAACTGACAGTGAGTAATATCTACACACCGGGGCTAATTGACAGTGAATAATATCTACACACCGGGGCTAACTGACAGTGATAATATCTACACACCAGGGCTAACTGACAGTGAGTAATATCTACACACCAGGGCTAACTGACAGTGAGTAATATCTACACACCAGGGCTAACTGACAGTGATAATATCTACACACCAGGGCTAACTGACAGTGAGTAATATCTACACACCAGGGCTAACTGACAGTGAGTAATATCTACATACCAGGGCTAACTGACAGTGAGTAATATCTACACACCAGAGCTAACTGACAGTCAGTAATATCTACACACCGGTGCTAACTGACAGTGAGTAATATCTACACACCGGGGCTAACTGACAGTGAGTAATATCTACACACCGGGGCTAACTGACAGTGAGTAATATCTACACACCAGGGCTAACTGACAGTGAGTAATATCTACACACTGGGGCTAACTGACAGTGAGTAATATCTACACACCAGGGCTAACTGACAGTGAGTAATATCTACACACCAGGGCTAACTGACAGTGAGTAATATCTACACACCAGGGCTAACTGACAGTGAGTAATATCTACACACCAGGGCTAACTGACAGTGAGTAATATCTACACACCAGAGCTAACTGACAGTCAGTAATATCTACACACCGGGGCTAACTGACAGTGAGTAATATCTACACACCGGGGCTAACTGACAGTGAGTAATATCTACACACCGGGGCTAACTGACAGTGAGTAATATCTACACACCAGGGCTAACTGACAGTGAGTAATATCTACACACCGGGGCTAACTGACAGTGAGTAATATCTACACACCGGGGCTAACTTACAGTGAGTAATATCTACTCACCGGCGCTAACTGACAGTGAGTAATATCTACACACCAGGGCTAACTGACAGTGAGTAATATCTACACATCAGGACTAACTGACAGTGAGTAATATCGACACACAAGGGCTAATTGACAGTGAGTAATATCTACACACTGGGGCTAACTGACAGTGAGTAATATCTACACACTGGGGCTAACTGACAGTGAGTAATATCTACACACCAGGGCTAACTGACAGTGAGTAATATCTACACACCAGGGCTAACTGACAGTGAGTAATATCTACACACCAGGGCTAACTGACAGTGAGTAATATCTACACACCGGGGCTAACTGACAGTGAGTAATATCTACACACCAGGGCTAATTGACAGTGAATAATATCTACACACCGGGGCTAACTGACAGTGAGTAATATCTACACACTGGGGCTAACTGACAGTGAGTAATATCTACACACCAGGGCTAACTGACAGTGAGTAATATCTACACACCAGGGCTAACTGACAGTGAGTAATATCACACTATGGCTAACTGACAGTGAGTAATATCTACACACCGGGGCTAACTGACAGTGATAATATCTACACACCAGGGCTAACTGACAGTGGGTAATATCTACACACTGGGGCTAACTGACAGTGAGTAATATCTACACACCAGGGCTAACTGACAGTGAGTAATATCTACACATCAGGACTAACTGACAGTGAGTAATATCGACACACAGGGGCTAATTGACAGTGAGTAATATCTACACACTGGGGCTAACTGACAGTGAGTAATATCTACACACCAGGGCTAACTGACAGTGAGTAATATCTACACACCGGGGCTAACTGACAGTGAGTAATATCTACACACCGGGGCTAACTTACAGTGAGTAATATCTACACACCGGGGCTAACTGACAGTGAGTAATATCTACACACCGGGGCTAACTGACAGTGAGTAATATCTACACACCGGGGCTAACTGACAGTGAGTAATATCTACACACCAGGGCTAACTGACAGTGAGTAATATCTACACACCGGGGCTAACTGACAGTGAGTAATATCTACTCACCGGCGCTAACTGACAGTGAGTAATATATACACACCAGGGCTAACTGACAGTGAGTAATATCGACACATCAGGACTAACTGACAGTGAGTAATATCGACACACAGGGGCTAATTGACAGTGAGTAATATCTACACACTGGGGCTAACTGACAGTGAGTAATATCTACACACTGGGGCTAACTGACAGTGAGTAATATCTACACACCAGGGCTAACTGACAGTGAGTAATATCTACACACCAGGGCTAACTGACAGTGAGTAATATCTACACACCAGGGCTAACTGACAGTGAGTAATATCTACACACCGGGGCTAACTGACAGTGAGTAATATCTACACACCGGGGCTAATTGACAGTGAATAATATCTACACACCGGGGCTAACTGACAGTGAGTAATATCTACACACCGGGGCTAACTGACAGTGATAATATCTACACACCAGGGCTAACTGACAGTGAGTAATATCTACACACCAGGGCTAACTGACAGTGATAATATCTACACACCAGGGCTAACTGACAGTGAGTAATATCTACACACCAGGGCTAACTGACAGTGAGTAATATCTACACACCAGGGCTAACTGACAGTGATAATATCTATACACCAGGGCTAACTGACAGTGAGTAATATCTACACACCAGGGCTAACTGACAGTGAGTAATATCTACACACCAGGGCTAACTGACAGTGAGTAATATCTACACACCAGGGCTAACTGACAGTGAGTAATATCTACACACCAGGGCTAACTGACAGTGAGTAATATCTACACACCAGAGCTAACTGACAGTCAGTAATATCTACACACCGGGGCTAACTGACAGTGAGTAATATCTACACACCGGGGCTAACTGACAGTGAGTAATATCTACACACCGGGGCTAACTGACAGTGAGTAATATCTACACACCAGGGCTAACTGACAGTGAGTAATATCTACACACTGGGGCTAACTGACAGTGAGTAATATCTACACACCAGGGCTAACTGACAGTGAGTAATATCTACACACCAGGGCTAACTGACAGTGAGTAATATCTACACACCAGGGCTAACTGACAGTGAGTAATATCTACACACCAGGGCTAACTGACAGTGAGTAATATCTACACACCAGAGCTAACTGACAGTCAGTAATATCTACACACCGGGGCTAACTGACAGTGAGTAATATCTACACACCGGGGCTAACTGACAGTGAGTAATATCTACACACCGGGGCTAACTGACAGTGAGTAATATCTACACACCAGGGCTAACTGACAGTGAGTAATATCTACACACCGGGGCTAACTGACAGTGAGTAATATCTACACACCGGGGCTAACTTACAGTGAGTAATATCTACTCACCGGCGCTAACTGACAGTGAGTAATATCTACACACCAGGGCTAACTGACAGTGAGTAATATCTACACATCAGGACTAACTGACAGTGAGTAATATCGACACACAGGGGCTAATTGACAGTGAGTAATATCTACACACTGGGGCTAACTGACAGTGAGTAATATCTACACACTGGGGCTAACTGACAGTGAGTAATATCTACACACCAGGGCTAACTGACAGTGAGTAATATCTACACACCAGGGCTAACTGACAGTGAGTAATATCTACACACCAGGGCTAACTGACAGTGAGTAATATCTACACACCGGGGCTAACTGACAGTGAGTAATATCTACACACCGGGGCTAGTTGACAGTGAATAATATCTACACACCGGGGCTAACTGACAGTGAGTAATATCTACACACTGGGGCTAACTGACAGTGAGTAATATCTACACACCAGGGCTGACTGACAGTGAGTAATATCTACACACCGGGGCTAACTTACAGTGAGTAATATCTACTCACCGGCGCTAACTGACAGTGAGTAATATCTACACACCAGGGCTAATTGACAGTGAATAATATCTACACACCGGGGCTAACTGACAGTGAGTAATATCTACACACTGGGGCTAACTGACAGTGAGTAATATCTACACACCAGGGCTAACTGACAGTGAGTAATATCTACACACCAGGGCTAACTGACAGTGAGTAATATCACACTATGGCTAACTGACAGTGAGTAATATCTACACACCGGGGCTAACTGACAGTGATAATATCTACACACCAGGGCTAACTGACAGTGGGTAATATCTACACACTGGGGCTAACTGACAGTGAGTAATATCTACACACCAGGGCTAACTGACAGTGATAATATCTACACACCAGGGCTAACTGACAGTGAGTAATATCTACACACCAGGGCTAACTGACAGTGAGTAATATCTACACACCAGGGCTAACTGACAGTGAGTAATATCTACACACCAGAGCTAACTGACAGTCAGTAATATCTACACACCGGGGCTAACTGACAGTGAGTAATATCTACACACCAGGGCTAACTGACAGTGGGTAATATCTACACACTGGGGCTAACTGACAGTGAGTAATATCTACACACCAGGGCTAACTGACAGTGGGTAATATCTACACACTGGGGCTAACTGACAGTGAGTAATATCTACACACCGGGGCTAACTGACAGTGATAATATCTACACACCAGGGCTAACTGACAGTGAGTAATATCTACACACCAGGGCTAACTGACAGTGAGTAATATCTACACACCAGGGCTAACTGACAGTGAGTAATATCTACACACCAGAGCTAACTGACAGTCAGTAATATCTACACACCGGGGCTAACTGACAGTGAGTAATATCTACACACCGGGGCTAACTGACAGTGAGTAATATCTACACACCGGGGCTAACTGACAGTGAGTAATATCTACACACCAGGGCTAACTGACAGTGAGTAATATCTACACACCGGGGCTAACTGACAGTGAGTAATATCTACACACCGGGGCTAACTTACAGTGAGTAATATCTACTCACCGGCGCTAACTGACAGTGAGTAATATCTACACACCAGGGCTAACTGACAGTGAGTAATATCTACACATCAGGACTAACTGACAGTGAGTAATATCTACACACCAGGGCTAACTGACAGTGAGTAATATCTACACACCGGGGCTAACTGACAGTGAGTAATATCTACACACCGGGGCTAACTTACAGTGAGTAATATCTACTCACCGGCGCTAACTGACAGTGAGTAATATCTACACACCAGGGCTAACTGACAGTGAGTAATATCTACACATCAGGACTAACTGACAGTGAGTAATATCGACACACAAGGGCTAATTGACAGTGAGTAATATCTACACACTGGGGCTAACTGACAGTGAGTAATATCTACACACCGGGGCTAACTGACAGTGAGTAATATCTACACACCAGGGCTAACTGACAGTGAGTAATATCTACACACCGGGGCTAACTGACAGTGAGTAATATCTACACACCGGGGCTAACTTACAGTGAGTAATATCTACTCACCGGCGCTAACTGACAGTGAGTAATATCTACACACCAGGGCTAACTGACAGTGAGTAATATCTACACATCAGGACTAACTGACAGTGAGTAATATCGACACACAAGGGCTAATTGACAGTGAGTAATATCTACACACTGGGGCTAACTGACAGTGAGTAATATCTACACACTGGGGCTAACTGACAGTGAGTAATATCTACACACCAGGGCTAACTGACAGTGAGTAATATCTACACACCAGGGCTAACTGACAGTGAGTAATATCTACACACCAGGGCTAACTGACAGTGAGTAATATCTACACACCGGGGCTAACTGACAGTGAGTAATATCTACACACCAGGGCTAATTGACAGTGAATAATATCTACACACCGGGGCTAACTGACAGTGAGTAATATCTACACACTGGGGCTAACTGACAGTGAGTAATATCTACACACCAGGGCTAACTGACAGTGAGTAATATCTACACACCAGGGCTAACTGACAGTGAGTAATATCACACTATGGCTAACTGACAGTGAGTAATATCTACACACCGGGGCTAACTGACAGTGATAATATCTACACACCAGGGCTAACTGACAGTGGGTAATATCTACACACTGGGGCTAACTGACAGTGAGTAATATCTACACACCAGGGCTAACTGACAGTGATAATATCTACACACCAGGGCTAACTGACAGTGAGTAATATCTACACACCAGGGCTAACTGACAGTGAGTAATATCTACACACCAGGGCTAACTGACAGTGAGTAATATCTACACACCAGGGCTAACTGACAGTGATAATATCTACACACCAGGGCTAACTGACAGTGAGTAATATCTACACACCGGGGCTAACTTACAGTGAGTAATATCTACACACCAGGGCTAACTGACAGTGAGTAATATCTACACACCGGGGCTAACTGACAGTGAGTAATATCTACACACCGGGGCTAACTTACAGTGAGTAATATCTACACACCAGGGCTAACTGACAGTGAGTAATATCTACACACCAGGGCTAACTGACAGTGAGTAATATCTACACACCAGGGCTAACTGACAGTGAGTAATATCTACACACCGGGGCTAACTGACAGTGAGTAATATCTACACACCAGGGCTAACTGACAGTGAGTAATATCTACACACCAGGGCTAACTGACAGTGAGTAATATCTACACACCGGGGCTAACTGACAGTGAGTAATATCTACACACCGGGGCTAACTTACAGTGAGTAATATCTACACACCAGGGCTAACTGACAGTGAGTAATATCTACACACCAGGGCTAACTGACAGTGAGTAATATCTACACACCAGGGCTAACTGACAGTGAGTAATATCTACACACCAGGGCTAACTGACAGTGAGTAATATCTACACACCAGGGCTAACTGACAGTGAGTAATATCTACACACCGGGGCTAACTGACAGTGAGTAATATCTACACACCGGGGCTAACTTACAGTGAGTAATATCTACACACCAGGGCTAACTGACAGTGAGTAATATCTACACACCAGGGCTAACTGACAGTGAGTAATATCTACACACCAGGGCTAACTGACAGTGAGTAATATCTACACACCAGGGCTAACTGACAGTGATAATATCTACACACCAGGGCTAACTGACAGTGATAATATCTACACACCAGGGCTAACTGACAGTGAGTAATATCTACACACCAGGGCTAACTGACAGTGAGTAATATCTACACACCAGGGCTAACTGACAGTGAGTAATATCTACACACCGGGGCTAACTGACAGTGAGTAATATCTACACACCAGGGCTAACTGACAGTGGGTAATATCTACACACTGGGGCTAACTGACAGTGAGTAATATCTACACACCGGGGCTAACTGACAGTGATAATATCTACACACCAGGGCTAACTGACAGTGAGTAATATCTACACACCAGGGCTAACTGACAGTGAGTAATATCTACACACCAGGGCTAACTGACAGTGAGTAATATCTACACACCAGAGCTAACTGACAGTCAGTAATATCTACACACCGGGGCTAACTGACAGTGAGTAATATCTACACACCGGGGCTAACTGACAGTGAGTAATATCTACACACCGGGGCTAACTGACAGTGAGTAATATCTACACACCAGGGCTAACTGACAGTGAGTAATATCTACACACCGGGGCTAACTGACAGTGAGTAATATCTACACACCGGGGCTAACTTACAGTGAGTAATATCTACTCACCGGCGCTAACTGACAGTGAGTAATATCTACACACCAGGGCTAACTGACAGTGAGTAATATCTACACATCAGGACTAACTGACAGTGAGTAATATCGACACACAGGGGCTAATTGACAGTGAGTAATATCTACACACTGGGGCTAACTGACAGTGAGTAATATCTACACACTGGGGCTAACTGACAGTGAGTAATATCTACACACCAGGGCTAACTGACAGTGAGTAATATCTACACACCAGGGCTAACTGACAGTGAGTAATATCTACACACCAGGGCTAACTGACAGTGAGTAATATCTACACACCGGGGCTAACTGACAGTGAGTAATATCTACACACCGGGGCTAGTTGACAGTGAATAATATCTACACACCGGGGCTAACTGACAGTGAGTAATATCTACACACTGGGGCTAACTGACAGTGAGTAATATCTACACACCAGGGCTGACTGACAGTGAGTAATATCTACACACCAGGGCTAACTGACAGTGAGTAATATCACACTATGGCTAACTGACAGTGAGTAATATCTACACACCGGGGCTAACTGACAGTGATAATATCTACACACCAGGGCTAACTGACAGTGAGTAATATTTACACACTGGGGCTAACTGACAGTGAGTAATATCTACACACCAGGGCTAATTGACAGTGAGTAATATCTACACACCGGGGCTAACTGACAGTGAGTAATATCTACACACCGGGGCTAACTGACAGTGAGTAATATCTACACACCAGGGCTAACTGACAGTGAGTAATATCTACACACTGGGGCTAACTGACAGTGAGTAATATCTACACACCAGGGCTAACTGACAGTGAGTAATATCTACACACCGGGGCTAACTGACAGTGATAATATCTACACACCAGGGCTAACTGACAGTGAGTAATATCTACACACCAGGGCTAACTGACAGTGATAATATCTACACACCAGGGCTAACTGACAGTGAGTAATATCTACACATCAGGACTAACTGACAGTGAGTAATATCGACACACAAGGGCTAATTGACAGTGAGTAATATCTACACACTGGGGCTAACTGACAGTGAGTAATATCTACACACTGGGGCTAACTGACAGTGAGTAATATCTACACACCAGGGCTAACTGACAGTGAGTAATATCTACACACCAGGGCTAACTGACAGTGAGTAATATCTACACACCAGGGCTAACTGACAGTGAGTAATATCTACACACCGGGGCTAACTGACAGTGAGTAATATCTACACACCAGGGCTAATTGACAGTGAATAATATCTACACACCGGGGCTAACTGACAGTGAGTAATATCTACACACTGGGGCTAACTGACAGTGAGTAATATCTACACACCAGGGCTAACTGACAGTGAGTAATATCTACACACCAGGGCTAACTGACAGTGAGTAATATCACACTATGGCTAACTGACAGTGAGTAATATCTACACACCGGGGCTAACTGACAGTGATAATATCTACACACCAGGGCTAACTGACAGTGGGTAATATCTACACACTGGGGCTAACTGACAGTGAGTAATATCTACACACCAGGGCTAACTGACAGTGATAATATCTACACACCAGGGCTAACTGACAGTGAGTAATATCTACACACCAGGGCTAACTGACAGTGAGTAATATCTACACACCAGGGCTAACTGACAGTGAGTAATATCTACACACCAGGGCTAACTGACAGTGATAATATCTACACACCAGGGCTAACTGACAGTGAGTAATATCTACACACCGGGGCTAACTTACAGTGAGTAATATCTACACACCAGGGCTAACTGACAGTGAGTAATATCTACACACCGGGGCTAACTGACAGTGAGTAATATCTACACACCGGGGCTAACTTACAGTGAGTAATATCTACACACCAGGGCTAACTGACAGTGAGTAATATCTACACACCAGGGCTAACTGACAGTGAGTAATATCTACACACCAGGGCTAACTGACAGTGAGTAATATCTACACACCGGGGCTAACTGACAGTGAGTAATATCTACACACCAGGGCTAACTGACAGTGAGTAATATCTACACACCAGGGCTAACTGACAGTGAGTAATATCTACACACCGGGGCTAACTGACAGTGAGTAATATCTACACACCGGGGCTAACTTACAGTGAGTAATATCTACACACCAGGGCTAACTGACAGTGAGTAATATCTACACACCAGGGCTAACTGACAGTGAGTAATATCTACACACCAGGGCTAACTGACAGTGAGTAATATCTACACACCAGGGCTAACTGACAGTGAGTAATATCTACACACCAGGGCTAACTGACAGTGAGTAATATCTACACACCGGGGCTAACTGACAGTGAGTAATATCTACACACCGGGGCTAACTTACAGTGAGTAATATCTACACACCAGGGCTAACTGACAGTGAGTAATATCTACACACCAGGGCTAACTGACAGTGAGTAATATCTACACACCAGGGCTAACTGACAGTGAGTAATATCTACACACCAGGGCTAACTGACAGTGATAATATCTACACACCAGGGCTAACTGACAGTGATAATATCTACACACCAGGGCTAACTGACAGTGAGTAATATCTACACACCAGGGCTAACTGACAGTGAGTAATATCTACACACCAGGGCTAACTGACAGTGAGTAATATCTACACACCGGGGCTAACTGACAGTGAGTAATATCTACACACCAGGGCTAACTGACAGTGGGTAATATCTACACACTGGGGCTAACTGACAGTGAGTAATATCTACACACCGGGGCTAACTGACAGTGATAATATCTACACACCAGGGCTAACTGACAGTGAGTAATATCTACACACCAGGGCTAACTGACAGTGAGTAATATCTACACACCAGGGCTAACTGACAGTGAGTAATATCTACACACCAGAGCTAACTGACAGTCAGTAATATCTACACACCGGGGCTAACTGACAGTGAGTAATATCTACACACCGGGGCTAACTGACAGTGAGTAATATCTACACACCGGGGCTAACTGACAGTGAGTAATATCTACACACCGGGGCTAACTGACAGTGATAATATCTACACACCAGGGCTAACTGACAGTGAGTAATATCTACACATCAGGACTAACTGACAGTGAGTAATATCGACACACAAGGGCTAATTGACAGTGAGTAATATCTACACACTGGGGCTAACTGACAGTGAGTAATATCTACACACTGGGGCTAACTGACAGTGAGTAATATCTACACACCAGGGCTAACTGACAGTGAGTAATATCTACACACCAGGGCTAACTGACAGTGAGTAATATCTACACACCAGGGCTAACTGACAGTGAGTAATATCTACACACCGGGGCTAACTGACAGTGAGTAATATCTACACACCAGGGCTAATTGACAGTGAATAATATCTACACACCGGGGCTAACTGACAGTGAGTAATATCTACACACTGGGGCTAACTGACAGTGAGTAATATCTACACACCAGGGCTAACTGACAGTGAGTAATATCTACACACCAGGGCTAACTGACAGTGAGTAATATCACACTATGGCTAACTGACAGTGAGTAATATCTACACACCGGGGCTAACTGACAGTGATAATATCTACACACCAGGGCTAACTGACAGTGGGTAATATCTACACACTGGGGCTAACTGACAGTGAGTAATATCTACACACCAGGGCTAACTGACAGTGATAATATCTACACACCAGGGCTAACTGACAGTGAGTAATATCTACACACCAGGGCTAACTGACAGTGAGTAATATCTACACACCAGGGCTAACTGACAGTGAGTAATATCTACACACCAGGGCTAACTGACAGTGATAATATCTACACACCAGGGCTAACTGACAGTGAGTAATATCTACACACCGGGGCTAACTTACAGTGAGTAATATCTACACACCAGGGCTAACTGACAGTGAGTAATATCTACACACCGGGGCTAACTGACAGTGAGTAATATCTACACACCGGGGCTAACTTACAGTGAGTAATATCTACACACCAGGGCTAACTGACAGTGAGTAATATCTACACACCAGGGCTAACTGACAGTGAGTAATATCTACACACCAGGGCTAACTGACAGTGAGTAATATCTACACACCGGGGCTAACTGACAGTGAGTAATATCTACACACCAGGGCTAACTGACAGTGAGTAATATCTACACACCAGGGCTAACTGACAGTGAGTAATATCTACACACCGGGGCTAACTGACAGTGAGTAATATCTACACACCGGGGCTAACTTACAGTGAGTAATATCTACACACCAGGGCTAACTGACAGTGAGTAATATCTACACACCAGGGCTAACTGACAGTGAGTAATATCTACACACCAGGGCTAACTGACAGTGAGTAATATCTACACACCAGGGCTAACTGACAGTGAGTAATATCTACACACCAGGGCTAACTGACAGTGAGTAATATCTACACACCGGGGCTAACTGACAGTGAGTAATATCTACACACCGGGGCTAACTTACAGTGAGTAATATCTACACACCAGGGCTAACTGACAGTGAGTAATATCTACACACCAGGGCTAACTGACAGTGAGTAATATCTACACACCAGGGCTAACTGACAGTGAGTAATATCTACACACCAGGGCTAACTGACAGTGATAATATCTACACACCAGGGCTAACTGACAGTGATAATATCTACACACCAGGGCTAACTGACAGTGAGTAATATCTACACACCAGGGCTAACTGACAGTGAGTAATATCTACACACCAGGGCTAACTGACAGTGAGTAATATCTACACACCGGGGCTAACTGACAGTGAGTAATATCTACACACCAGGGCTAACTGACAGTGGGTAATATCTACACACTGGGGCTAACTGACAGTGAGTAATATCTACACACCGGGGCTAACTGACAGTGATAATATCTACACACCAGGGCTAACTGACAGTGAGTAATATCTACACACCAGGGCTAACTGACAGTGAGTAATATCTACACACCGGGGCTAACTGACAGTGAGTAATATCTACACACCAGGGCTAACTGACAGTGGGTAATATCTACACACTGGGGCTAACTGACAGTGAGTAATATCTACACACCAGGGCTAACTGACAGTGATAATATCTACACACCAGGGCTAACTGACAGTGAGTAATATCTACACACCAGGGCTAACTGACAGTGAGTAATATCTACACACCAGGGCTAACTGACAGTGGGTAATATCTACACACTGGGGCTAACTGACAGTGAGTAATATCTACACACCAGGGCTAACTGACAGTGGGTAATATCTACACACTGGGGCTAACTGACAGTGAGTAATATCTACACACCAGGGCTAACTGACAGTGGGTAATATCTACACACTGGGGCTAACTGACAGTGAGTAATATCTACACACCAGGGCTAACTGACAGTGATAATATCTACACACCAGGGCTAACTGACAGTGAGTAATATCTACACACCAGGGCTAACTGACAGTGAGTAATATCTACACACCAGGGCTAACTGACAGTGAGTAATATCTACACACCAGAGCTAACTGACAGTCAGTAATATCTACACACCGGGGCTAACTGACAGTGAGTAATATCTACACACCGGGGCTAACTGACAGTGAGTAATATCTACACACCGGGGCTAACTGACAGTGAGTAATATCTACACACCAGGGCTAACTGACAGTGAGTAATATCTACACACCGGGGCTAACTGACAGTGAGTAATATCTACACACCGGGGCTAACTTACAGTGAGTAATATCTACTCACCGGCGCTAACTGACAGTGAGTAATATCTACACACCAGGGCTAACTGACAGTGAGTAATATCTACACATCAGGACTAACTGACAGTGAGTAATATCGACACACAGGGGCTAATTGACAGTGAGTAATATCTACACACTGGGGCTAACTGACAGTGAGTAATATCTACACACTGGGGCTAACTGACAGTGAGTAATATCTACACACCAGGGCTAACTGACAGTGAGTAATATCTACACACCAGGGCTAACTGACAGTGAGTAATATCTACACACCAGGGCTAACTGACAGTGAGTAATATCTACACACCGGGGCTAACTGACAGTGAGTAATATCTACACACCGGGGCTAGTTGACAGTGAATAATATCTACACACCGGGGCTAACTGACAGTGAGTAATATCTACACACTGGGGCTAACTGACAGTGAGTAATATCTACACACCAGGGCTGACTGACAGTGAGTAATATCTACACACCAGGGCTAACTGACAGTGAGTAATATCACACTATGGCTAACTGACAGTGAGTAATATCTACACACCGGGGCTAACTGACAGTGATAATATCTACACACCAGGGCTAACTGACAGTGAGTAATATTTACACACTGGGGCTAACTGACAGTGAGTAATATCTACACACCAGGGCTAATTGACAGTGAGTAATATCTACACACCGGGGCTAACTGACAGTGAGTAATATCTACACACCGGGGCTAACTGACAGTGAGTAATATCTACACACCAGGGCTAACTGACAGTGAGTAATATCTACACACTGGGGCTAACTGACAGTGAGTAATATCTACACACCAGGGCTAACTGACAGTGAGTAATATCTACACACCAGGGCTAACTGACAGTGAGTAATATCTACACACCAGGGCTAACTGACAGTGAGTAATATCTACACACCAGGGCTAACTGACAGTGAGTAATATCTACACACCAGAGCTAACTGACAGTCAGTAATATCTACACACCGGGGCTAACTGACAGTGAGTAATATCTACACACCGGGGCTAACTGACAGTGAGTAATATCTACACACCGGGGCTAACTGACAGTGAGTAATATCTACACACCAGGGCTAACTGACAGTGAGTAATATCTACACACCGGGGCTAACTGACAGTGAGTAATATCTACACACCGGGGCTAACTTACAGTGAGTAATATCTACTCACCGGCGCTAACTGACAGTGAGTAATATCTACACACCAGGGCTAACTGACAGTGAGTAATATCTACACATCAGGACTAACTGACAGTGAGTAATATCGACACACAAGGGCTAATTGACAGTGAGTAATATCTACACACTGGGGCTAACTGACAGTGAGTAATATCTACACACTGGGGCTAACTGACAGTGAGTAATATCTACACACCAGGGCTAACTGACAGTGAGTAATATCTACACACCAGGGCTAACTGACAGTGAGTAATATCTACACACCAGGGCTAACTGACAGTGAGTAATATCTACACACCGGGGCTAACTGACAGTGAGTAATATCTACACACCAGGGCTAATTGACAGTGAATAATATCTACACACCGGGGCTAACTGACAGTGAGTAATATCTACACACTGGGGCTAACTGACAGTGAGTAATATCTACACACCAGGGCTAACTGACAGTGAGTAATATCTACACACCAGGGCTAACTGACAGTGAGTAATATCACACTATGGCTAACTGACAGTGAGTAATATCTACACACCGGGGCTAACTGACAGTGATAATATCTACACACCAGGGCTAACTGACAGTGGGTAATATCTACACACTGGGGCTAACTGACAGTGAGTAATATCTACACACCAGGGCTGACTGACAGTGAGTAATATCTACACACCAGGGCTAACTGACAGTGAGTAATATCACACTATGGCTAACTGACAGTGAGTAATATCTACACACCGGGGCTAACTGACAGTGATAATATCTACACACCAGGGCTAACTGACAGTGAGTAATATTTACACACTGGGGCTAACTGACAGTGAGTAATATCTACACACCAGGGCTAATTGACAGTGAGTAATATCTACACACCGGGGCTAACTGACAGTGAGTAATATCTACACACCGGGGCTAACTGACAGTGAGTAATATCTACACACCAGGGCTAACTGACAGTGAGTAATATCTACACACTGGGGCTAACTGACAGTGAGTAATATCTACACACCAGGGCTAACTGACAGTGAGTAATATCTACACACCAGGGCTAACTGACAGTGAGTAATATCTACACACCAGGGCTAACTGACAGTGAGTAATATCTACACACCAGGGCTAACTGACAGTGAGTAATATCTACACACCAGAGCTAACTGACAGTCAGTAATATCTACACACCGGGGCTAACTGACAGTGAGTAATATCTACACACCGGGGCTAACTGACAGTGAGTAATATCTACACACCGGGGCTAACTGACAGTGAGTAATATCTACACACCAGGGCTAACTGACAGTGAGTAATATCTACACACCGGGGCTAACTGACAGTGAGTAATATCTACACACCGGGGCTAACTTACAGTGAGTAATATCTACTCACCGGCGCTAACTGACAGTGAGTAATATCTACACACCAGGGCTAACTGACAGTGAGTAATATCTACACATCAGGACTAACTGACAGTGAGTAATATCGACACACAAGGGCTAATTGACAGTGAGTAATATCTACACACTGGGGCTAACTGACAGTGAGTAATATCTACACACTGGGGCTAACTGACAGTGAGTAATATCTACACACCAGGGCTAACTGACAGTGAGTAATATCTACACACCAGGGCTAACTGACAGTGAGTAATATCTACACACCAGGGCTAACTGACAGTGAGTAATATCTACACACCGGGGCTAACTGACAGTGAGTAATATCTACACACCAGGGCTAATTGACAGTGAATAATATCTACACACCGGGGCTAACTGACAGTGAGTAATATCTACACACTGGGGCTAACTGACAGTGAGTAATATCTACACACCAGGGCTAACTGACAGTGAGTAATATCTACACACCAGGGCTAACTGACAGTGAGTAATATCACACTATGGCTAACTGACAGTGAGTAATATCTACACACCGGGGCTAACTGACAGTGATAATATCTACACACCAGGGCTAACTGACAGTGGGTAATATCTACACACTGGGGCTAACTGACAGTGAGTAATATCTACACACCAGGGCTAACTGACAGTGAGTAATATCTACACATCAGGACTAACTGACAGTGAGTAATATCGACACACAGGGGCTAATTGACAGTGAGTAATATCTACACACTGGGGCTAACTGACAGTGAGTAATATCTACACACCAGGGCTAACTGACAGTGAGTAATATCTACACACCGGGGCTAACTGACAGTGAGTAATATCTACACACCGGGGCTAACTTACAGTGAGTAATATCTACACACCGGGGCTAACTGACAGTGAGTAATATCTACACACCGGGGCTAACTGACAGTGAGTAATATCTACACACCGGGGCTAACTGACAGTGAGTAATATCTACACACCAGGGCTAACTGACAGTGAGTAATATCTACACACCGGGGCTAACTGACAGTGAGTAATATCTACTCACCGGCGCTAACTGACAGTGAGTAATATATACACACCAGGGCTAACTGACAGTGAGTAATATCGACACATCAGGACTAACTGACAGTGAGTAATATCGACACACAGGGGCTAATTGACAGTGAGTAATATCTACACACTGGGGCTAACTGACAGTGAGTAATATCTACACACTGGGGCTAACTGACAGTGAGTAATATCTACACACCAGGGCTAACTGACAGTGAGTAATATCTACACACCAGGGCTAACTGACAGTGAGTAATATCTACACACCAGGGCTAACTGACAGTGAGTAATATCTACACACCGGGGCTAACTGACAGTGAGTAATATCTACACACCGGGGCTAATTGACAGTGAATAATATCTACACACCGGGGCTAACTGACAGTGAGTAATATCTACACACCGGGGCTAACTGACAGTGATAATATCTACACACCAGGGCTAACTGACAGTGAGTAATATCTACACACCAGGGCTAACTGACAGTGATAATATCTACACACCAGGGCTAACTGACAGTGAGTAATATCTACACACCAGGGCTAACTGACAGTGAGTAATATCTACACACCAGGGCTAACTGACAGTGATAATATCTATACACCAGGGCTAACTGACAGTGAGTAATATCTACACACCAGGGCTAACTGACAGTGAGTAATATCTACACACCAGGGCTAACTGACAGTGAGTAATATCTACACACCAGGGCTAACTGACAGTGAGTAATATCTACACACCAGGGCTAACTGACAGTGAGTAATATCTACACACCAGAGCTAACTGACAGTCAGTAATATCTACACACCGGGGCTAACTGACAGTGAGTAATATCTACACACCGGGGCTAACTGACAGTGAGTAATATCTACACACCGGGGCTAACTGACAGTGAGTAATATCTACACACCAGGGCTAACTGACAGTGAGTAATATCTACACACTGGGGCTAACTGACAGTGAGTAATATCTACACACCAGGGCTAACTGACAGTGAGTAATATCTACACACCAGGGCTAACTGACAGTGAGTAATATCTACACACCAGGGCTAACTGACAGTGAGTAATATCTACACACCAGGGCTAACTGACAGTGAGTAATATCTACACACCAGAGCTAACTGACAGTCAGTAATATCTACACACCGGGGCTAACTGACAGTGAGTAATATCTACACACCGGGGCTAACTGACAGTGAGTAATATCTACACACCGGGGCTAACTGACAGTGAGTAATATCTACACACCAGGGCTAACTGACAGTGAGTAATATCTACACACCGGGGCTAACTGACAGTGAGTAATATCTACACACCGGGGCTAACTTACAGTGAGTAATATCTACTCACCGGCGCTAACTGACAGTGAGTAATATCTACACACCAGGGCTAACTGACAGTGAGTAATATCTACACATCAGGACTAACTGACAGTGAGTAATATCGACACACAGGGGCTAATTGACAGTGAGTAATATCTACACACTGGGGCTAACTGACAGTGAGTAATATCTACACACTGGGGCTAACTGACAGTGAGTAATATCTACACACCAGGGCTAACTGACAGTGAGTAATATCTACACACCAGGGCTAACTGACAGTGAGTAATATCTACACACCAGGGCTAACTGACAGTGAGTAATATCTACACACCGGGGCTAACTGACAGTGAGTAATATCTACACACCGGGGCTAGTTGACAGTGAATAATATCTACACACCGGGGCTAACTGACAGTGAGTAATATCTACACACTGGGGCTAACTGACAGTGAGTAATATCTACACACCAGGGCTGACTGACAGTGAGTAATATCTACACACCAGGGCTAACTGACAGTGAGTAATATCACACTATGGCTAACTGACAGTGAGTAATATCTACACACCGGGGCTAACTGACAGTGATAATATCTACACACCAGGGCTAACTGACAGTGAGTAATATTTACACACTGGGGCTAACTGACAGTGAGTAATATCTACACACCAGGGCTAATTGACAGTGAGTAATATCTACACACCGGGGCTAACTGACAGTGAGTAATATCTACACACCAGGGCTAACTGACAGTGAGTAATATCTACACACCAGGGCTAACTGACAGTGAGTAATATCTACACACCAGGGCTAACTGACAGTGAGTAATATATACACAACAGGGCTAAGTGTCAGTGAGTAATATCGACACACCGGGGATAATTGACAGTGAGTAATATCTACACACTGGGGCTAACTCACGGTGAGTAATATCTACACACCAGGGCTAACTGACAGTGAGTAATATCGACACACCGGGGCTAATTGACAGTGAGTAATATCTACACACCGGGGCTAACTGACAGTGAGTAATATCTACACACCAGGGCTAACTGACAGTGAGTAATATCTACACACCGGGGCTAACTGACAGTGAGTAATATCTACACACCGGGGCTAACTGACAGTGAGTAATATCTGCACACCGGGGCTAACTGACAGTGAGAAATATCTACACACCAGGGCTAACTGACAGTGAGTAATATCTACACACCAGGGCTAACTGACAGTGAGTAATATCTACACACCGGGGCTAACTGACAGAGAGTAATATCTACACACTGGGGCTAACTGACAGTGAGTAATATCTGCACACCGGGGCTAACTGACAGTGAGTAATATCTGCACACCGGGGCTAACTGACAGTGAGTAATATCTACACACCAGGGCTAACTGACAGTGAGTAATATCTACACACCAGGGCTAACTGACAGTGAGTAATATCTACACACCGGGGCTAACTGACAGTGAGTAATATCTACACACCGGGGCTAATTGACAGTGAGTAATATCTACACACTGGGGCTAACTGACAGTGAGTAATATCTACACACCAGGGCTAACTGACAGTGAATAATATCGACACACCGGGGCTAATTGACAGTCAGTAATATCTACACACTGCGGCTAACTGACAGTGAGTAATATCTACACACCAGGGCTAACTGACAGTGATAATATCTACACACCGGGGCTAACTGACAGTGAGTAATATCTACACACCAGGGCTAACTGACAGTGAGTAATATCTACACACCGGGGCTAACTGACAGTGAGTAATATCTACACACCGGGGCTAACTGACAGTGAGTAATATCTACACACCGGGGCTAACTGACAGTGAGTAATATCTACACACCAGGGCTAACTGACGGTGAGTAATATCTACACACCAGGGCTAACTGACAGTGAGTAATATCTACACATCAGGGCTAACTGACAGTGAGTAATATCGACACACCGGGGCTAATTGACAGTGAGTAATATCTACACACTGGGGCTAACTGACAGTGAGTAATATCTACACACCAGGGCTAACTGACAGTGAGTAATATCTACACATCAGGGCTAACTGACAGTGAGTAATATCGACACACCGGGGCTAATTGACAGTGATTAATATCTACACACCAGGGCTAACTGACAGTGAGTAATATCTACACACCAGGGCTAACTGACAGTGAATAATATCTACACACCAGGGCTAACTGACAGTGAGTAATATCGACACACCGGGGCTAATTGACAGTGAGTAATATCTACACACCGGGGCTAACTGACAGTGAGTAATATCTACACACCGGGGCTAACTGACAGTGAGTAATATCTGCACGCCGGGGCAAACTGACAGTCAGTAATATCTTCACACCAGGGCTAACTGACAGTGAGTAATATCTACACACCAGGGCTAACTGACAGTGAGTAATATCTACACACCGGGGCTAACTGACAGTGAGTAATATCTACACACCGGGGGTAACAGACAGTGAGTAATATCTACACACCGGGGCTAACTGACAGTGAGTAATATCTACACACCGGGGCTAACTGACAGTGAGTAATATCTACACACCGGGGCTAACTGACAGTGAGTAATATCTACACACCGGGGGTAACAGACAGTGAGTAATATCTACACACCGGGGCTAACTGACAGTGAGTAATATCTACACACCAGGGCTAACTGACAGTGATAATATCTACACACCGGGGCTAACTGACAGTGAGTAATATCTACACACTGCGGCTAACTGACAGTGAGTAATATCTACACACCAGGGCTAACTGACAGTGAGTAATATCTACACACCAGGGCTAACTGACAGTGAATAATATCTACACACCAGGGCTAACTGACAGTGAGTAATATCTACACACCAGGGCTAACTGACAGTGAGTAATATCTACACACCTGGGCTAACTGACAGTGAGTAATATCTACACACCGGGGCTAACTGACAGTGAGTAATATCTACACACCGGGGCTAACTGACAGTGAGTAATATCTACACACCAGGGCTAACTGACAGTGATAATATCTACACACCAGGGCTAACTGACAGTGAGTAATATCTACACACCAGGGCTAACTGACAGTGAGTAATATCTACACACCAGGGCTAACTGACAGTGAATAATATCTACACACCAGGGCTAACTGACAGTGAGTAATATCTACACACCAGGGCTAACTGACAGTGAGTAATATCTACACACCGGGGCTAACTGACAGTGAGTAATATCTACACACCGGGGCTAACTGACAGTGAGTAATATCTACACACCGGGGCTAACTGACAGTGAGTAATATCTACACACCAGGGCTAACTGACAGTGAGTAATATCTACACACCAGGGCTAACTGACAGTGAGTAATATCTACACACCGGGGCTAACTGACAGTGAGTAATATCTACACACTGGGGCTAACTGACAGTGAGTAATATCTACACACCAGGGCTAACTGACAGTGAGTAATATCTACACACCAGGGCTAACTGACAGTGAGTAATATCTACACACCAGGGCTAACTGACAGTGAGTAATATCTACACACCAGGGCTAACTGACAGTGAGTAATATCTACACACCAGGGCTAACTGACAGTGAGTAATATCTACACACCGGGGCTAACTGACAGTGAGTAATATCTACACACCGGGGCTAACTGACAGTGAGTAATATCTACACACCGGGGCTAACTGACAGTGAGTAATATCTACACACCGGGGCTAACTGACAGTGAGTAATATCTACACACCAGGGCTAACTGACAGTGAGTAATATCTACACACCGGGGCTAACTGACAGTGAGTAATATCTACACACTGGGGTTAACTGACAGTGAGTAATATCTACACACCAGGGCTAACTGACAGTGAGTAATATCTACACACCAGGGCTAACTGACAGTGAATAATATCTACACACCAGGGCTAACTGACAGTGAGTAATATCTACACACCAGGGCTAACTGACAGTGAGTAATATCTACACACCGGGGCTAACTGACAGTGAGTAATATCTACACACCGGGGCTAACTGACAGTGAGTAATATCTACACACCGGGGCTAACTGACAGTGAGTAATATCTACACACCAGGGCTAACTGACAGTGAATAATATCTACACACCAGGGCTAACTGACAGTGAGTAATATCTACACACCAGGGCTAACTGACAGTGAGTAATATCTACACACTGGGGCTAACTGACAGTGAGTAATATCTACACACCGGGGCTAACTGACAGTGAGTAATATCTACACACCAGGGCTAACTGACAGTAAGTAATATCTACACACCAGGGCTAACTGACAGTGAGTAATATCTACACACCAGGGCTAACTGACAGTAAGTAATATCTACACACCAGGGCTAACTGACAGTGAGTAATATCTACACACCAGGGCTAACTGACAGTGAATAATATCTACACACCAGGGCTAACTGACAGTGAGTAATATCTACACACCAGGGCTAACTGACAGTAAGTAATATCTACACACCAGGGCTAACTGACAGTGAGTAATATCTACACACCAGGGCTAACTGACAGTGAGTAATATCTACACACCAGGGCTAACTGACAGTAAGTAATATCTACACACCAGGGCTAACTGACAGTGAGTAATATCTACACACCAGGGCTAACTGACAGTAAGTAATATCTACACACCAGGGCTAACTGACAGTGAGTAATATCTACACACCAGGGCTAACTGACAGTGAATAATATCTACACACCAGGGCTAACTGACAGTGAGTAATATCTACACAACAGGGCTAACTGACAGTGAGTAATATCTACACACCAGGGCTAACTGACAGTGAATAATATCTACACACCAGGGCTAACTGACAGTGAGTAATATCTACACAACAGGGCTAACTGACAGTGAGTAATATCTACACACCAGGGCTAACTGACAGTGAATAATATCTACACACCAGGGCTAACTGACAGTGAGTAATATCTACACATCAGGACTAACTGACAGTGAGTAATATCGACACACAGGGGCTAATTGACAGTGAGTAATATCTACACACTGGGGCTAACTGACAGTGAGTAATATCTACACACTGGGGCTAACTGACAGTGAGTAATATCTACACACCAGGGCTAACTGACAGTGAGTAATATCTACACACCAGGGCTAACTGACAGTGAGTAATATCTACACACCAGGGCTAACTGACAGTGAGTAATATCTACACACCGGGGCTAACTGACAGTGAGTAATATCTACACACCGGGGCTAGTTGACAGTGAATAATATCTACACACCGGGGCTAACTGACAGTGAGTAATATCTACACACTGGGGCTAACTGACAGTGAGTAATATCTACACACCAGGGCTGACTGACAGTGAGTAATATCTACACACCAGGGCTAACTGACAGTGAGTAATATCACACTATGGCTAACTGACAGTGAGTAATATCTACACACCGGGGCTAACTGACAGTGATAATATCTACACACCAGGGCTAATTGACAGTGAGTAATATCTACACACCGGGGCTAACTGACAGTGAGTAATATCTACACACCAGGGCTAACTGACAGTGAGTAATATTTACACACTGGGGCTAACTGACAGTGAGTAATATCTACACACCAGGGCTAATTGACAGTGAGTAATATCTACACACCGGGGCTAACTGACAGTGAGTAATATCTACACACCAGGGCTAACTGACAGTGAGTAATATCTACACACCAGGGCTAACTGACAGTGAGTAATATCTACACACCAGGGCTAACTGACAGTGAGTAATATATACACAACAGGGCTAAGTGTCAGTGAGTAATATCGACACACCGGGGATAATTGACAGTGAGTAATATCTACACACTGGGGCTAACTGACAGTGAGTAATATCTACACACCAGGGCTAACTGACAGTGAGTAATATCTACACATCAGGGCTAACTGACAGTGAGTAATATCGACACACCGGGGCTAATTGACAGTGATTAATATCTACACACCAGGGCTAACTGACAGTGAGTAATATCTACACACCAGGGCTAACTGACAGTGAATAATATCTACACACCAGGGCTAACTGACAGTGAGTAATATCGACACACCGGGGCTAATTGACAGTGAGTAATATCTACACACCGGGGCTAACTGACAGTGAGTAATATCTACACACCGGGGCTAACTGACAGTGAGTAATATCTGCACGCCGGGGCAAACTGACAGTCAGTAATATCTTCACACCAGGGCTAACTGACAGTGAGTAATATCTACACACCAGGGCTAACTGACAGTGAGTAATATCTACACACCGGGGCTAACTGACAGTGAGTAATATCTACACACCGGGGGTAACAGACAGTGAGTAATATCTACACACCGGGGCTAACTGACAGTGAGTAATATCTACACACCGGGGCTAACTGACAGTGAGTAATATCTACACACCGGGGCTAACTGACAGTGAGTAATATCTACACACCGGGGGTAACAGACAGTGAGTAATATCTACACACCGGGGCTAACTGACAGTGAGTAATATCTACACACCAGGGCTAACTGACAGTGATAATATCTACACACCGGGGCTAACTGACAGTGAGTAATATCTACACACTGCGGCTAACTGACAGTGAGTAATATCTACACACCAGGGCTAACTGACAGTGAGTAATATCTACACACCAGGGCTAACTGACAGTGAATAATATCTACACACCAGGGCTAACTGACAGTGAGTAATATCTACACACCAGGGCTAACTGACAGTGAGTAATATCTACACACCTGGGCTAACTGACAGTGAGTAATATCTACACACCGGGGCTAACTGACAGTGAGTAATATCTACACACCGGGGCTAACTGACAGTGAGTAATATCTACACACCAGGGCTAACTGACAGTGATAATATCTACACACCAGGGCTAACTGACAGTGAGTAATATCTACACACCAGGGCTAACTGACAGTGAGTAATATCTACACACCAGGGCTAACTGACAGTGAATAATATCTACACACCAGGGCTAACTGACAGTGAGTAATATCTACACACCAGGGCTAACTGACAGTGAGTAATATCTACACACCGGGGCTAACTGACAGTGAGTAATATCTACACACCGGGGCTAACTGACAGTGAGTAATATCTACACACCGGGGCTAACTGACAGTGAGTAATATCTACACACCAGGGCTAACTGACAGTGAGTAATATCTACACACCAGGGCTAACTGACAGTGAGTAATATCTACACACCGGGGCTAACTGACAGTGAGTAATATCTACACACTGGGGCTAACTGACAGTGAGTAATATCTACACACCAGGGCTAACTGACAGTGAGTAATATCTACACACCAGGGCTAACTGACAGTGAGTAATATCTACACACCAGGGCTAACTGACAGTGAGTAATATCTACACACCAGGGCTAACTGACAGTGAGTAATATCTACACACCAGGGCTAACTGACAGTGAGTAATATCTACACACCGGGGCTAACTGACAGTGAGTAATATCTACACACCGGGGCTAACTGACAGTGAGTAATATCTACACACCGGGGCTAACTGACAGTGAGTAATATCTACACACCGGGGCTAACTGACAGTGAGTAATATCTACACACCAGGGCTAACTGACAGTGAGTAATATCTACACACCGGGGCTAACTGACAGTGAGTAATATCTACACACTGGGGTTAACTGACAGTGAGTAATATCTACACACCAGGGCTAACTGACAGTGAGTAATATCTACACACCAGGGCTAACTGACAGTGAATAATATCTACACACCAGGGCTAACTGACAGTGAGTAATATCTACACACCAGGGCTAACTGACAGTGAGTAATATCTACACACCGGGGCTAACTGACAGTGAGTAATATCTACACACCGGGGCTAACTGACAGTGAGTAATATCTACACACCGGGGCTAACTGACAGTGAGTAATATCTACACACCAGGGCTAACTGACAGTGAATAATATCTACACACCAGGGCTAACTGACAGTGAGTAATATCTACACACCAGGGCTAACTGACAGTGAGTAATATCTACACACTGGGGCTAACTGACAGTGAGTAATATCTACACACCGGGGCTAACTGACAGTGAGTAATATCTACACACCAGGGCTAACTGACAGTAAGTAATATCTACACACCAGGGCTAACTGACAGTGAGTAATATCTACACACCAGGGCTAACTGACAGTAAGTAATATCTACACACCAGGGCTAACTGACAGTGAGTAATATCTACACACCAGGGCTAACTGACAGTGAATAATATCTACACACCAGGGCTAACTGACAGTGAGTAATATCTACACACCAGGGCTAACTGACAGTAAGTAATATCTACACACCAGGGCTAACTGACAGTGAGTAATATCTACACACCAGGGCTAACTGACAGTGAGTAATATCTACACACCAGGGCTAACTGACAGTAAGTAATATCTACACACCAGGGCTAACTGACAGTGAGTAATATCTACACACCAGGGCTAACTGACAGTAAGTAATATCTACACACCAGGGCTAACTGACAGTGAGTAATATCTACACACCAGGGCTAACTGACAGTGAATAATATCTACACACCAGGGCTAACTGACAGTGAGTAATATCTACACAACAGGGCTAACTGACAGTGAGTAATATCTACACACCAGGGCTAACTGACAGTGAATAATATCTACACACCAGGGCTAACTGACAGTGAGTAATATCTACACAACAGGGCTAACTGACAGTGAGTAATATCTACACACCAGGGCTAACTGACAGTGAATAATATCTACACACCAGGGCTAACTGACAGTGAGTAATATCTACACATCAGGACTAACTGACAGTGAGTAATATCGACACACAGGGGCTAATTGACAGTGAGTAATATCTACACACTGGGGCTAACTGACAGTGAGTAATATCTACACACTGGGGCTAACTGACAGTGAGTAATATCTACACACCAGGGCTAACTGACAGTGAGTAATATCTACACACCAGGGCTAACTGACAGTGAGTAATATCTACACACCAGGGCTAACTGACAGTGAGTAATATCTACACACCGGGGCTAACTGACAGTGAGTAATATCTACACACCGGGGCTAGTTGACAGTGAATAATATCTACACACCGGGGCTAACTGACAGTGAGTAATATCTACACACTGGGGCTAACTGACAGTGAGTAATATCTACACACCAGGGCTGACTGACAGTGAGTAATATCTACACACCAGGGCTAACTGACAGTGAGTAATATCACACTATGGCTAACTGACAGTGAGTAATATCTACACACCGGGGCTAACTGACAGTGATAATATCTACACACCAGGGCTAACTGACAGTGAGTAATATTTACACACTGGGGCTAACTGACAGTGAGTAATATCTACACACCAGGGCTAATTGACAGTGAGTAATATCTACACACCGGGGCTAACTGACAGTGAGTAATATCTACACACCAGGGCTAACTGACAGTGAGTAATATCTACACACCAGGGCTAACTGACAGTGAGTAATATCTACACACCAGGGCTAACTGACAGTGAGTAATATATACACAACAGGGCTAAGTGTCAGTGAGTAATATCGACACACCGGGGATAATTGACAGTGAGTAATATCTACACACTGGGGCTAACTCACGGTGAGTAATATCTACACACCAGGGCTAACTGACAGTGAGTAATATCGACACACCGGGGCTAATTGACAGTGAGTAATATCTACACACCGGGGCTAACTGACAGTGAGTAATATCTACACACCAGGGCTAACTGACAGTGAGTAATATCTACACACCGGGGCTAACTGACAGTGAGTAATATCTACACACCGGGGCTAACTGACAGTGAGTAATATCTGCACACCGGGGCTAACTGACAGTGAGAAATATCTACACACCAGGGCTAACTGACAGTGAGTAATATCTACACACCAGGGCTAACTGACAGTGAGTAATATCTACACACCGGGGCTAACTGACAGAGAGTAATATCTACACACTGGGGCTAACTGACAGTGAGTAATATCTGCACACCGGGGCTAACTGACAGTGAGTAATATCTGCACACCGGGGCTAACTGACAGTGAGTAATATCTACACACCAGGGCTAACTGACAGTGAGTAATATCTACACACCAGGGCTAACTGACAGTGAGTAATATCTACACACCGGGGCTAACTGACAGTGAGTAATATCTACACACCGGGGCTAATTGACAGTGAGTAATATCTACACACTGGGGCTAACTGACAGTGAGTAATATCTACACACCAGGGCTAACTGACAGTGAATAATATCGACACACCGGGGCTAATTGACAGTCAGTAATATCTACACACTGCGGCTAACTGACAGTGAGTAATATCTACACACCAGGGCTAACTGACAGTGATAATATCTACACACCGGGGCTAACTGACAGTGAGTAATATCTACACACCAGGGCTAACTGACAGTGAGTAATATCTACACACCGGGGCTAACTGACAGTGAGTAATATCTACACACCGGGGCTAACTGACAGTGAGTAATATCTACACACCGGGGCTAACTGACAGTGAGTAATATCTACACACCAGGGCTAACTGACGGTGAGTAATATCTACACACCAGGGCTAACTGACAGTGAGTAATATCTACACATCAGGGCTAACTGACAGTGAGTAATATCGACACACCGGGGCTAATTGACAGTGAGTAATATCTACACACTGGGGCTAACTGACAGTGAGTAATATCTACACACCAGGGCTAACTGACAGTGAGTAATATCTACACATCAGGGCTAACTGACAGTGAGTAATATCGACACACCGGGGCTAATTGACAGTGATTAATATCTACACACCAGGGCTAACTGACAGTGAGTAATATCTACACACCAGGGCTAACTGACAGTGAATAATATCTACACACCAGGGCTAACTGACAGTGAGTAATATCGACACACCGGGGCTAATTGACAGTGAGTAATATCTACACACCGGGGCTAACTGACAGTGAGTAATATCTACACACCGGGGCTAACTGACAGTGAGTAATATCTGCACGCCGGGGCAAACTGACAGTCAGTAATATCTTCACACCAGGGCTAACTGACAGTGAGTAATATCTACACACCAGGGCTAACTGACAGTGAGTAATATCTACACACCGGGGCTAACTGACAGTGAGTAATATCTACACACCGGGGGTAACAGACAGTGAGTAATATCTACACACCGGGGCTAACTGACAGTGAGTAATATCTACACACCGGGGCTAACTGACAGTGAGTAATATCTACACACCGGGGCTAACTGACAGTGAGTAATATCTACACACCGGGGGTAACAGACAGTGAGTAATATCTACACACCGGGGCTAACTGACAGTGAGTAATATCTACACACCAGGGCTAACTGACAGTGATAATATCTACACACCGGGGCTAACTGACAGTGAGTAATATCTACACACTGCGGCTAACTGACAGTGAGTAATATCTACACACCAGGGCTAACTGACAGTGAGTAATATCTACACACCAGGGCTAACTGACAGTGAATAATATCTACACACCAGGGCTAACTGACAGTGAGTAATATCTACACACCAGGGCTAACTGACAGTGAGTAATATCTACACACCTGGGCTAACTGACAGTGAGTAATATCTACACACCGGGGCTAACTGACAGTGAGTAATATCTACACACCGGGGCTAACTGACAGTGAGTAATATCTACACACCAGGGCTAACTGACAGTGATAATATCTACACACCAGGGCTAACTGACAGTGAGTAATATCTACACACCAGGGCTAACTGACAGTGAGTAATATCTACACACCAGGGCTAACTGACAGTGAATAATATCTACACACCAGGGCTAACTGACAGTGAGTAATATCTACACACCAGGGCTAACTGACAGTGAGTAATATCTACACACCGGGGCTAACTGACAGTGAGTAATATCTACACACCGGGGCTAACTGACAGTGAGTAATATCTACACACCGGGGCTAACTGACAGTGAGTAATATCTACACACCAGGGCTAACTGACAGTGAGTAATATCTACACACCAGGGCTAACTGACAGTGAGTAATATCTACACACCGGGGCTAACTGACAGTGAGTAATATCTACACACTGGGGCTAACTGACAGTGAGTAATATCTACACACCAGGGCTAACTGACAGTGAGTAATATCTACACACCAGGGCTAACTGACAGTGAGTAATATCTACACACCAGGGCTAACTGACAGTGAGTAATATCTACACACCAGGGCTAACTGACAGTGAGTAATATCTACACACCAGGGCTAACTGACAGTGAGTAATATCTACACACCGGGGCTAACTGACAGTGAGTAATATCTACACACCGGGGCTAACTGACAGTGAGTAATATCTACACACCGGGGCTAACTGACAGTGAGTAATATCTACACACCGGGGCTAACTGACAGTGAGTAATATCTACACACCAGGGCTAACTGACAGTGAGTAATATCTACACACCGGGGCTAACTGACAGTGAGTAATATCTACACACTGGGGTTAACTGACAGTGAGTAATATCTACACACCAGGGCTAACTGACAGTGAGTAATATCTACACACCAGGGCTAACTGACAGTGAATAATATCTACACACCAGGGCTAACTGACAGTGAGTAATATCTACACACCAGGGCTAACTGACAGTGAGTAATATCTACACACCGGGGCTAACTGACAGTGAGTAATATCTACACACCGGGGCTAACTGACAGTGAGTAATATCTACACACCGGGGCTAACTGACAGTGAGTAATATCTACACACCAGGGCTAACTGACAGTGAATAATATCTACACACCAGGGCTAACTGACAGTGAGTAATATCTACACACCAGGGCTAACTGACAGTGAGTAATATCTACACACTGGGGCTAACTGACAGTGAGTAATATCTACACACCGGGGCTAACTGACAGTGAGTAATATCTACACACCAGGGCTAACTGACAGTAAGTAATATCTACACACCAGGGCTAACTGACAGTGAGTAATATCTACACACCAGGGCTAACTGACAGTAAGTAATATCTACACACCAGGGCTAACTGACAGTGAGTAATATCTACACACCAGGGCTAACTGACAGTGAATAATATCTACACACCAGGGCTAACTGACAGTGAGTAATATCTACACACCAGGGCTAACTGACAGTAAGTAATATCTACACACCAGGGCTAACTGACAGTGAGTAATATCTACACACCAGGGCTAACTGACAGTGAGTAATATCTACACACCAGGGCTAACTGACAGTAAGTAATATCTACACACCAGGGCTAACTGACAGTGAGTAATATCTACACACCAGGGCTAACTGACAGTAAGTAATATCTACACACCAGGGCTAACTGACAGTGAGTAATATCTACACACCAGGGCTAACTGACAGTGAATAATATCTACACACCAGGGCTAACTGACAGTGAGTAATATCTACACAACAGGGCTAACTGACAGTGAGTAATATCTACACACCAGGGCTAACTGACAGTGAATAATATCTACACACCAGGGCTAACTGACAGTGAGTAATATCTACACAACAGGGCTAACTGACAGTGAGTAATATCTACACACCAGGGCTAACTGACAGTGAATAATATCTACACACCAGGGCTAACTGACAGTAAGTAATATCTACACACCAGGGCTAACTGACAGTGAGTAATATCTACACACCAGGGCTAACTGACAGTGAATAATATCTACACACCGGGGCTAACTGACAGTGAGTAATATCTACACACCGGGGCTAACTGACAGTAAGTAATATCTACACACCAGGGCTAACTGACAGTGAGTAATATCTACACACCAGGGCTAACTGACAGTAAGTAATATCTACACACCAGGGCTAACTGACAGTGAGTAATATCTACACACCAGGGCTAACTGACAGTGAATAATATCTACACACCAGGGCTAACTGACAGTGAGTAATATCTACACACCAGGGCTAACTGACAGTAAGTAATATCTACACACCAGGGCTAACTGACAGTGAGTAATATCTACACACCAGGGCTAACTGACAGTGAGTAATATCTACACACCAGGGCTAACTGACAGTAAGTAATATCTACACACCAGGGCTAACTGACAGTGAGTAATATCTACACACCAGGGCTAACTGACAGTAAGTAATATCTACACACCAGGGCTAACTGACAGTGAGTAATATCTACACACCAGGGCTAACTGACAGTGAATAATATCTACACACCAGGGCTAACTGACAGTGAGTAATATCTACACACAGGGGCTAACTGACAGTGAGTAATATCTACACACCAGGGCTAACTGACAGTGAGTAATATCTACACACCAGGGCTAACTGACAGTGAGTAATATCTACACACCAGGGCTAACTGACAGTTAGTAATATCTACACACCAGGGCTAACTGACAGTGGGTAATATCTACACACTGGGGCTAACTGACAGTGAGTAATATCTACACACCAGGGCTAACTGACAGTGAGTAATATCTACACACCTGGGCTAACTGACAGTGAGTAATATCTACACACCAGGGGTAACTGACAGTGGGTAATATCTACACACTGGGGCTAACTGACAGTGAGTAATATCACACTAGGGCTAACTGACAGTGAGTAATATCTACACACCGGGGCTAACTGACAGTGAGTAATATCTACACACCGGGGTTAACTGACAGTGAGTAATATCTACACACCGGGGCTAACTGACAGTGAGTAATATCTACACACCAGGGCTAACTGACAGTGAGTAATATCTACACACCAGGGCTAACTGACAGTGAGGAATATCTACACACCAGGGCTAACTGACAGTGAGTAATATATACACAACAGGGCTAAGTGTCAGTGAGTAATATCGACACACCGGGGCTAATTGACAGTGAGTAATATCTACACACTGGGGCTAACTCACGGTGAGTAATATCTACACACCAGGGCTAACTGACAGTGAGTAATATCGACACACCGGGGCTAATTGACAGTGAGTAATATCTACACACCGGGGCTAACTGACAGTGAGTAATATCTACACACCAGGGCTAACTGACAGTGAGTAATATCTACACACCGGGGCTAACTGACAGTGAGTAATATCTACACACCGGGGCTAACTGACAGTGAGTAATATCTGCACACCGGGGCTAACTGACAGTGAGAAATATCTACACACCAGGGCTAACTGACAGTGAGTAATATCTACACACCAGGGCTAACTGACAGTGAGTAATATCTACACACCGGGGCTAACTGACAGAGAGTAATATCTACACACTGGGGCTAACTGACAGTGAGTAATATCTGCACACCGGGGCTAACTGACAGTGAGTAATATCTGCACACCGGGGCTAACTGACAGTGTGTAATATCTACACACCAGGGCTAACTGACAGTGAGTAATATCTACACACCAGGGCTAACTGACAGTGAGTAATATCTACACACCGGGGCTAACTGACAGTGAGTAATATCTACACACCGGGGCTAATTGACAGTGAGTAATATCTACACACTGGGGCTAACTGACAGTGAGTAATATCTACACACCAGGGCTAACTGACAGTGAATAATATCGACACACCGGGGCTAATTGACAGTGAGTCATATCTACACACTGCGGCTAACTGACAGTGAGTAATATCTACACACCAGGGCTAACTGACAGTGATAATATCTACACACCGGGGCTAACTGACAGTGAGTAATATCTACACACCAGGGCTAACTGACAGTGAGTAATATCTACACACCGGGGCTAACTGACAGTGAGTAATATCTACACACCGGGGCTAACTGACAGTGAGTAATATCTACACACCGGGGCTAACTGACAGTGAGTAATATCTACACACCGGGGCTAACTGACGGTGAGTAATATCTACACACCAGGGCTAACTGACAGTGAGTAATATCTACACATCAGGGCTAACTGACAGTGAGTAATATCGACACACCGGGGCTAATTGACAGTGAGTAATATCTACACACTGGGGCTAACTGACAGTGAGTAATATCTACACATCAGGGCTAACTGACAGTGAGTAATATCGACACACCGGGGCTAATTGACAGTGATTAATATCTACACACCAGGGCTAACTGACAGTGAGTAATATCTACACACCAGGGCTAACTGACAGTGAGTAATATCTACACACCAGGGCTAACTGACAGTGAGTAATATCTACACACCGGGGCTAACTGACAGTGAGTAATATCTACACACCAGGGCTAACTGACAGTGAGTAATATCTACACACCGGGGCTAACTGACAGTGAGTAATATCTACACACCAGGGCTAACTGACAGTGACTAATATCTACACACCAGGGGCTAACTGACAGTGAGTAATATCTACACACCAGGGCTAACTGACAGTGAGTAATATCTACACACCAGGGCTAACTGACAGTGAATAATATCTACACACCAGGGCTAACTGACAGTGAGTAATATCGACACACCGGGGCTAATTGACAGTGAGTAATATCTACACACCGGGGCTAACTGACAGTGAGTAATATCTACACACCGGGGCTAACTGACAGTGAGTAATATCTGCACGCCGGGGCAAACTGACAGTCAGTAATATCTTCACACCAGGACTAACTGACAGTGAGTAATATCTACACACCAGGGCTAACTGACAGTGAGTAATATCTACACATCAGGGCTAACTGACAGTGAGTAATATCTACACACCGGGGCTAACTGACAGTGAGTAATATCTACACACCGGGGCTAACTGACAGTGAGTAATATCTACACACTGGGGCTAACTGACAGTGAGTAATATCTACACACTGGGGCTTACTGACAGTGAGTAATATCTACACACCAGGGCTAACTGACAGTGAGTAATATCTACACACCAGGGCTAACTGACAGTGAGTAATATCTACACACCAGGGCTAATTGACAGTGAGTAATATCTACACACCGGGGATAACTGACAGTGAGTAATATCTATACACCAGGGCTAACTGACAGTGAGTAATATCTACACACTGGCGCTAACTGACAGTGGGTAATATCTACACACCGGAGCTAACTGACAGTGAGTAATATCACACTAGGGCTAACTGACAGTGAGTAATATCTACACACCGGGGCTAACTGACAGTGAGTAATATCTACACACCGGGGCTAACTGACAGTGAGTAATATCACACCAGGGCTAACTAACAGTGAGTAATACCTACAAACCGGGGCTAACTGACAGTGAGTAATATCTACACACCGGGGCTAACTGACAGCGAGTAATATCTACACACCGGGGCTAACTGACAGTGAGTAATATCTACACACCGGGGCTAACTGACAGTGAGTAATATCTACACACCGGGGCTAACTGACAGTGTGTAATATCTATACACTGGGGCTATCTGACAGTGAGTAATACCTACACACTGGGGCTTACTGACAGTGAGTAATATCTACACACCAGGGCTAACTGACAGTGAGTAATATCTACACACCAGGGCTAACTGACAGTGAGTAATACCTACACACGGGGGCTAATTGACAGTGAGTAATATCTACACACCGGGGCTAACTGACAGTGAGTAATATCTACACACCATGGCTAACTGACAGTGAGTAATATCTACACACCAGGTATAACTGACAGTGAGTAATATCTACACACCAGGACTAACTGACAGTGAGTAATATCTACACACCGGGGCTAACTGACAGTGAGTAATATCTACACACCGGGGCTAACTGACAGTGAGTAATATCTACACACTGGGGCTAACTGACAGTGAGTAATATCTACACAGTGGGGCTTACAGACAGTGAGTAATATCTACACACAAGGGCTAACTGACAGTGAGTAATATCTACACACCAGGGCTAACTGACAGTGAGTAATATCTACACACCACGGCTAATTGACAGTGAGTAATGTCTACACACCGGGGCTAACTGACAGTGAGTAATATCTTCACACCAGGGCTAACTGACAGTGAGTAATATCTACACACTGGGGCTAACTGACAGTGGGTAATATCTACACACCGGGGCTAAATGACAGTGAGTAATATCACACTCGGACTAACTGACAGTGAGTAATATCTGCACACCGTGGCTAACTGACAGTGAGTAATATCTACACACCGGGGCTAACTGACAGTGAGTAATATCTACACACCGGAGCTAACTGAGAGTGAGTAATATCTACACACCAGGGCTAAGTGACAGTGAGCAATATCTACACACCAGGGCTAACTGACAGTGAGTAATATCTACACAACAGGGCTAACTGACAGTGAGTAATATCAACACACCGGGGCTAATTGACAGTGAGTAATATCTACACACCAGGGCTAACTGCCAGTGATAATATCTACACACCAGTGCTAACTGACAGTGAGTAATATCTACACACCAGGGCTAACTGACAGTGAGTAATATCTACACACCGGGGATAACTGACAGTGAGTAATATCTACACACCGGGGCTAACTGACAGTGAGTAATATCTGCACACCAGGGCTAACTGCCAGTGATAATATCTACACACCAGGGCTAACTGACAGTGAGTAATATCTACACACCGGGGATAACTGACAGTGAGTAATATCTACACACCGGGGCTAACTGACAGTCAGTAATATCTACACACCGGGGCTAACTTACAGTGAGTAATATCTACTCACCGGCGCTAACTGACAGTGAGTAATATCTACACATCAGGACTAACTGACAGTGAGTAATATCGACACACAGGGGCTAATTGACAGTGAGTAATATCTACACACCGGGGCTAACTGACAGTGAGTAATATCTACACACCAGGGCTAACTGACAGTGAGTAATATCTACACACCGGGGCTAACTGACAGTGAGTAATATCTACACACTGGGGCTAACTGACAGTGAGTAATATCTACACACTGGGGCTAACTGAGAGTGAGTAATATCTACACACCAGGGCTAACTGACAGTGAATAATATCTACACACCGGGGCTAACTGACAGTGATAATATCTACACACCAGGGCTAACTGACAATGAGTAATATCTACACACCAGGGCTAACTGACAGTGAGTAATATCTACACACCAGGGCTAACTGACAGTGAATAATATCTACACACCAGGGCTAACTGACAGTGAGTAATATCTACACACCAGGACTAACTGACAGTGAGTAATATCTACACACCAGGGCTAACTGACAGTAAATAATATCTACACACCAGGGCTAACAGACAGTGAGTAATATCTACACACCAGGGCTAACTGACAGTGTGTAATATCTACACACCGGGGCTAACAGACAGTGAGTAATATCTACACACCGGGGCTAACTGACAGTGAGTAATATCTACAAACCGGGGCTAACTGAGAGTGAGTAATATCTACACACCAGGGCTAACTGACAGTGAGTAATATCTACACACCAGGGCTAACTGACAGTGAGTAATATCTACACATCAGGGCTAACTGACAGTGAGTAATATCGACACACAGGGGCTAATTGACAGTGAGTCATATCTACACACTGGGGCTAACTGTCAGTGAGTAATCTCTGCACACCAGGGCTAACTGACAGTGAGTAAAATCTACACACTGGGGCTAACTGACAGTGAGTAATATCTACACACCAGGGCTAACTGACAGTGAGTAATATCTACACACCAGGGCTAACTGACAGTGAATAATATCTACACACCAGGGCTAACTGACAGTGAGTAATATCTACACACCAGGGCCAACTGACAATGACTAATATCTACACACCAGGGATAACTGACAGTGAGTAATATCTACACACCAGGGCTAACTGACAGTGAGTAATATCTACACACCGGGGCTAACTGACAGTGAGTAATATCTACACACCGGGGGTAACAGACAGTGAGTAATATCTACACACCGGGGCTAATTGACAGTGAGTAATATCTACACACCAGGGCTAACTGACAGTGAGTAATATCTACACACCAGGGCTAACTGACAGTGAGTAATATCGACACTCCGGGGCTAATTGACAGTGAGTAATATCTACACACCAGGGCTAACTGACAGTGAGTAATATCTACACACCAGGGCTAACTGACAGTGAGTAATATCTACACACCAGGGCTAACTGACAGTGAATAATATCTACACACCAGGGCTAACTGACAGTGAGTAATATCTACACACCAGGGCTAACTGACAGTGAATAATATCTACACACCAGGGCTAACTGACAGTGAGTAATATCTACACACCAGGGCTAACTGACAGTGAGTAATATCTACACACCGGGGCTAACTGACAGTGAGTAATATCTACACACCGGGGGTAACAGACAGTGAGTAATATCTACACACCGGGGCTAACTGACAGTGAGTAATATCTACACACCAGGGCTAACTGACAGTGAGTAATATCTACACACCAGGGCTAACTGACAGTGAGTAATATCGACACTCCGGGGCTAATTGACAGTGAGTAATATCTACACACCAGGGCTAACTGACAGTGAGTAATATCTACACACCAGGGCTAACTGACAGTGAGTAATATCTACACACCAGGGCTAACTGACAGTGAATAATATCGACACACAGGGGCTAATTGACAGTGAGTAATATCTACACACCGGGGCTAACTGACAGTGAGTAATATCTACACACCAGGGCTAACTGACAGTGAGTAATATCTACACACCGGGGCTAACTGACAGTGAGTAATATCTACACACTGGGGCTAACTGACAGTGAGTAATATCTACACACTGGGGCTAACTGAGAGTGAGTAATATCTACACACCAGGGCTAACTGACAGTGAGTAATATCTACACACCGGGGCTAACTGACAGTGAGTAATATCTACACACCAGGGCTAACTGACAGTGAGTAATATCTACACACCGGGGCTAACTGACAGTGAGTAATATCTACACACTGGGGCTAACTGACAGTGAGTAATATCTACACACTGGGGCTAACTGAGAGTGAGTAATATCTACACACCAGGGCTAACTGACAGTGAGTAATATCTACACACTGGGGCTAACTGACAGTGAGTAATATCTACACACCAGGGCTAACTGACAATGAGTAATATCTACACACCAGGGCTAACTGACAGTGAGTAATATCTACACACCAGGGCTAACTGACAGTGAATAATATCTACACACCAGGGCTAACTGACAGTGAGTAATATCTACACACCAGGACTAACTGACAGTGAGTAATATCTACACACCAGGGCTAACTGACAGTAAATAATATCTACACACCAGGGCTAACAGACAGTGAGTAATATCTACACACCAGGGCTAACTGACAGTGTGTAATATCTACACACCGGGGCTAACTGACAGTGAGTAATATCTACACACCAGGGCTAACTGACAGTGAGTAATATCTACACACCGGGGCTAACTGACAGTGAGTAATATCTACAAACCGGGGCTAACTGAGAGTGAGTAATATCTACACACCAGGGCTAACTGACAGTGAGTAATATCTACACACCAGGGCTAACTGACAGTGAGTAATATCTACACATCAGGGCTAACTGACAGTGAGTAATATCGACACACAGGGGCTAATTGACAGTGAGTCATATCTACACACTGGGGCTAACTGTCAGTGAGTAATATCTGCACACCAGGGCTAACTGACAGTGAGTAATATCTACACACTGGGGCTAACTGACAGTGAGTAATATCTACACACCAGGGCTAACTGACAGTGAGTAATATCTACACACCAGGGCTAACTGACAGTGAATAATATCTACACACCAGGGCTAACTGACAGTGAGTAATATCTACACACCAGGGCCAACTGACAATGACTAATATCTACACACCAGGGATAACTGACAGTGAGTAATATCTACACACCAGGGCTAACTGACAGTGAGTAATATCTACACACCGGGGCTAACTGACAGTGAGTAATATCTACACACCGGGGGTAACAGACAGTGAGTAATATCTACACACCGGGGCTAACTGACAGTGAGTAATATCTACACACCAGGGCTAACTGACAGTGAGTAATATCTACACACCAGGGCTAACTGACAGTGAGTAATATCGACACTCCGGGGCTAATTGACAGTGAGTAATATCTACACACCAGGGCTAACTGACAGTGAGTAATATCTACACACCAGGGCTAACTGACAGTGAGTAATATCTACACACCAGGGCTAACTGACAGTGAATAATATCTACACACCAGGGCTAACTGACAGTGAGTAATATCTACACACCAGGGCTAACTGACAGTGAATAATATCTACACACCAGGGCTAACTGACAGTGAGTAATATCTACACACCAGGGCTAACTGACAGTGAGTAATATCTACACACCGGGGCTAACTGACAGTGAGTAATATCTACACACCGGGGGTAACAGACAGTGAGTAATATCTACACACCGGGGCTAACTGACAGTGAGTAATATCTACACACCAGGGCTAACTGACAGTGAGTAATATCTACACACCAGGGCTAACTGACAGTGAGTAATATCGACACTCCGGGGCTAATTGACAGTGAGTAATATCTACACACCAGGGCTAACTGACAGTGAGTAATATCTACACACCAGGGCTAACTGACAGTGAGTAATATCTACACACCAGGGCTAACTGACAGTGAATAATATCTACACACCAGGGCTAACTGACAGTGAGTAATATCTACACACCAGGGCTAACTGACAGTGAATAATATCTACACACCAGGGCTAACTGACAGTAAGTAATATCTACACACTGGGGCTAACTGACAGTGAGTAATATCTACACACCAGGGCTAACTGACAGTGATAATATCTACACACCAGGGCTAACTGACAGTGAGTAATATCTACACACCAGGGCTAACTGACAGTGAATAATATCTACACACCAGGGCTAACTGACAGTGAGTAATATCTACACACCAGGGCTAACTGACAGTGAATAATATCTACACACCAGGGCTAACTGACAGTGAGTAATATATACACACAGGGGCTAACTGACAGTGAGTAATATCTACACACCAGGGCTAACTGACAGTGAGTAATATCTACACACCAGGGCTAACTGACAGTGAGTAATATCTACACACCAGGGCTAACTGACAGTGAGTAATATCTACACACCAGGGCTAACTGACAGTGGGTAATATCTACACACTGGGGCTAACTGACAGTGAGTAATATCTACACACTGGGGCTAACTGACAGTGAGTAATATCTACACAGTGGGGCTTACAGACAGTGAGTAATATCTACACACAAGGGCTAACTGACAGTGAGTAATATCTACACACCAGGGCTAACTGACAGTGAGTAATATCTACACACCACGGCTAATTGACAGTGAGTAATGTCTACACACCGGGGCTAACTGACAGTGAGTAATATCTTCACACCAGGGCTAACTGACAGTGAGTAATATCTACACACTGGGGCTAACTGACAGTGGGTAATATCTACACACCGGGGCTAAATGACAGTGAGTAATATCACACTCGGACTAACTGACAGTGAGTAATATCTGCACACCGTGGCTAACTGACAGTGAGTAATATCTACACACCGGGGCTAACTGACAGGGAGTAATATCTACACACCGGAGCTAACTGAGAGTGAGTAATATCTACACACCAGGGCTAACTGACAGTGAGCAATATCTACACACCAGGGCTAACTGACAGTGAGTAATATCTACACAACAGGGCTAACTGACAGTGAGTAATATCAACACACCGGGGCTAATTGACAGTGAGTAATATCTACACACTGGGGCTAACTGACAGTGAGTAATATCTACACACCAGGGCTAACTGCCAGTGATAATATCTACACACCAGTGCTAACTGACAGTGAGTAATATCTACACACCAGGGCTAACTGACAGTGAGTAATATCTACACACCGGGGATAACTGACAGTGAGTAATATCTACACACCGGGGCTAACTGACAGTCAGTAATATCTACACACCGGGGCTAACTTACAGTGAGTAATATCTACTCACCGGCGCTAACTGACAGTGAGTAATATCTACACACCAGGGCTAACTGACAGTGAGTAATATCTACACATCAGGACTAACTGACAGTGAGTAATATCTACACACCAGGTATAACTGACAGTGAGTAATATCTACACACCAGGACTAACTGACAGTGAGTAATATCTACACACCGGGGCTAACTGACAGTGAGTAATATCTACACACCGGGGCTAACTGACAGTGAGTAATATCTACACACTGGGGCTAACTGACAGTGAGTAATATCTACACAGTGGGGCTTACAGACAGTGAGTAATATCTACACACAAGGGCTAACTGACAGTGAGTAATATCTACACACCAGGGCTAACTGACAGTGAGTAATATCTACACACCACGGCTAATTGACAGTGAGTAATGTCTACACACCGGGGCTAACTGAAAGTGAGTAATATCTTCACACCAGGGCTAACTGACAGTGAGTAATATCTACACACTGGGGCTAACTGACAGTGGGTAATATCTACACACCGGGGCTAAATGACAGTGAGTAATATCACACTCGGACTAACTGACAGTGAGTAATATCTGCACACCGTGGCTAACTGACAGTGAGTAATATCTACACACCGGGGCTAACTGACAGTGAGTAATATCTACACACCGGAGCTAACTGAGAGTGAGTAATATCTACACACCAGGGCTAACTGACAGTGAGCAATATCTACACACCAGGGCTAACTGACAGTGAGTAATATCTACACAACAGGGCTAACTGACAGTGAGTAATATCAACACACCGGGGCTAATTGACAGTGAGTAATATCTACACACTGGGGCTAACTGACAGTGAGTAATATCTACACACCAGGGCTAACTGCCAGTGATAATATCTACACACCAGTGCTAACTGACAGTGAGTAATATCTACACACCAGGGCTAACTGACAGTGAGTAATATCTACACACCGGGGATAACTGACAGTGAGTAATATCTACACACCGGGGCTAACTGACAGTCAGTAATATCTACACACCGGGGCTAACTTACAGTGAGTAATATCTACTCACCGGCGCTAACTGACAGTGAGTAATATCTACACACCAGGGCTAACTGACAGTGAGTAATATCTACACATCAGGACTAACTGACAGTGAGTAATATCGACACACAGGGGCTAATTGACAGTGAGTAATATCTACACACCGGGGCTAACTGACAGTGAGTAATATCTACACACCAGGGCTAACTGACAGTGAGTAATATCTACACACCGGGGCTAACTGACAGTGAGTAATATCTACACACTGGGGCTAACTGACAGTGAGTAATATCTACACACTGGGGCTAACTGAGAGTGAGTAATATCTACACACCAGGGCTAACTGACAGTGAGTAATATCTACACACTGGGGCTAACTGAGAGTGAGTAATATCTACACACTGGGGCTAACTGAGAGTGAGTAATATCTACACACCAGGGCTAACTGACAGTGAGTAATATCTACACACCGGGGCTAACTGACAGTGATAATATCTACACACCAGGGCTAACTGACAATGAGTAATATCTACACACCAGGGCTAACTGACAGTGAGTAATATCTACACACCAGGGCTAACTGACAGTGAATAATATCTACACACCAGGGCTAACTGACAGTGAGTAATATCTACACACCAGGACTAACTGACAGTGAGTAATATCTACACACCAGGGCTAACTGACAGTAAATAATATCTACACACCAGGGCTAACAGACAGTGAGTAATATCTACACACCAGGGCTAACTGACAGTGTGTAATATCTACACACCGGGGCTAACAGACAGTGAGTAATATCTACACACCGGGGCTAACTGACAGTGAGTAATATCTACAAACCGGGGCTAACTGAGAGTGAGTAATATCTACACACCAGGGCTAACTGACAGTGAGTAATATCTACACACCAGGGCTAACTGACAGTGAGTAATATCTACACATCAGGGCTAACTGACAGTGAGTAATATCGACACACAGGGGCTAATTGACAGTGAGTCATATCTACACACTGGGGCTAACTGTCAGTGAGTAATATCTGCACACCAGGGCTAACTGACAGTGAGTAATATCTACACACTGGGGCTAACTGACAGTGAGTAATATCTACACACCAGGGCTAACTGACAGTGAGTAATATCTACACACCAGGGCTAACTGACAGTGAATAATATCTACACACCAGGGCTAACTGACAGTGAGTAATATCTACACACCAGGGCCAACTGACAATGACTAATATCTACACACCAGGGATAACTGACAGTGAGTAATATCTACACACCAGGGCTAACTGACAGTGAGTAATATCTACACACCAGGGCTAACTGACAGTGAATAATATCTACACACCAGGGCTAACTGACAGTGAGTAATATCTACACACCAGGGCTAACTGACAGTGAGTAATATCTACACACCGGGGCTAACTGACAGTGAGTAATATCTACACACCGGGGCTAACTGACAGTGAGTAATATCTACACACCAGGGCTAACTGACAGTGAGTAATATCTACACACCAGGGCTAACTGACAGTGAGTAATATCGACACTCCGGGGCTAATTGACAGTGAGTAATATCTACACACCAGGGCTAACTGACAGTGAGTAATATCTACACACCAGGGCTAACTGACAGTGAGTAATATCTACACACCAGGGCTAACTGACAGTGAATAATATCTACACACCAGGGCTAACTGACAGTGAGTAATATCTACACACCAGGGCTAACTGACAGTGAATAATATCTACACACCAGGGCTAACTGACAGTAAGTAATATCTACACACTGGGGCTAACTGACAGTGAGTAATATCTACACACCAGGGCTAACTGACAGTGAGTAATATCTACACACCAGGGCTAACTGACAGTGAGTAATATCTACACACCAGGGCTAACTGACAGTGAGTAATAACTACACACCAGGGCTAACTGACAGTGGGTAATATCTACACACTGGGGCTAACTGACAGTGAGTAATATCTACACACCAGGGCTAACTGACAGTGAGTAATATCTACACACTGGGGCTAACTGACAGTGAGTAATATCTACACACCAGGGCTAACTGACAGTGAGTAATATCTACACACCAGGGCTAACTGACAGTGAATAATATCTACACACCAGGGCTAACTGACAGTGAGTAATATCTACACACCAGGGCTAACTGACAGTGAATAATATCTACACACCAGGGCTAACTGACAGTGAGTAATATCTACACACCAGGGCTAACTGACAGTGAGTAATATCTACACACCAGGGCTAACTGACTGTGAGTAATATCTACACACCAGGGCTAACTGACAGTGAGTAATATCTACACACCAGGGCTAACTGACAGTGAGTAATATCTACACACCAGGGCTAACTGACAGTGATAATATCTACACACCGGGGCTAACTGACAGTGAGTAATATCTACACACCAGGGCCAACTGACAATGACTAATATCTACACACCAGGGATAACTGACAGTGAGTAATATCTACACACCAGGGCTAACTGACAGTGAGTAATATCTACACAACAGGGCTAACTGACAGTGATAATATCTACACACCGGGGCTAACTGACAGTGAGTAATATCTACACACCAGGGCCAACTGACAATGACTAATATCTACACACCAGGGATAACTGACAGTGAGTAATATCTACACACCAGGGCTAACTGACAGTGAGTAATATCTACACACCGGGGCTAACTGACAGTGAGTAATATCTACACACCAGGGCCAACTGACAATGACTAATATCTACACACCAGGGATAACTGACAGTGAGTAATATCTACACACCAGGGCTAACTGACAGTGAGTAATATCTACACACCGGGGCTAACTGACAGTGGGTAATATCTACACACCAGGGCTAACTGACAGTGAGTAATATCTACACACCAGGGCTAACTGACAGTGGGTAATATCTACACACCAGGGCTAACTGACAGTGAGTAATATCGACACTCCGGGGCTAACTGACAGTGAGTAATATCGACACTCCGGGGCTAACTGACAGTGAGTAATATCTACAAACCAGGGCTAACTGAGAGTGAGTAATATCTACACACCAGGGCTAACTGACAGTGAGTAATATCTACAAACCAGGGCTAAGTGTCAGTGAGTAATATCGACACACCGGGACTAATTGACAGTGAGTAATATCTACAAACCAGGGCTAACTGACAGTGAGTAATATCTACACACCAGGGCCAACTGACAATGACTAATATCTACACACCAGGGATAACTGACAGTGAGTAATATCTACACACCAGGGCTAACTGACAGTGAGTAATATCTACACACCGGGGCTAACTGACAGTGAGTAATATCTACACACAGGGGGTAACAGACAGTGAGTAATATCTACACACCGGGGCTAACTGACAGTGAGTAATATCTACACACCAGGGCTAACTGACAGTGAGTAATATCTACACACCAGTGCTAACTGACAGTGAGTAATATCTACACACTGGGGCTAACTGACAGTGAGTAATATCTACACACCAGGGCTAACTGACAGTGAGTAATATCTACACATCAGGGCTAACTGACAGTGAGTAATATCGACACACCGGGGCTAATTGACAGTGAGTAATATCTACACACCAGGGCTAACTGACAGTGAGTAATATCTACACACAAGGGCTAACTGACAGTGAGTAATATCTACACACCAGGGATAACTGACAGTGAGTAATATCTACACACCAGGGCTAACTGACAGTGAGTAATATCTACACACAAGGGCTAACTGACAGTGAATAATATCGACACACCAGGGCTAACTGACAGTGAGTAATATCTACATACCTGGGCAAACTGACAGTGAGTAATATCTACACACCGGGGCTAACTGACAGTGGGTAATATCTACACACCGGGGCTAACTGACAGTGAGTAATATCTGCACACCGGGGCTAACTGACAGTGAGTAATATCTACACACTGGGGCTAACTGACAGTGAGTAATATCAACACACCGGGGCTAACTGACAGTGAGTAATATCTACACTCTGGGGCTAACTGACGGTGAGTAATATCTACACACCAGGGCTAACTGACAGTGAGTAATATCTACACACCAGGGCTAACTGACAGTGAGTAATATCTACACACCAGGGCTAACTGACAGTGACTAATATCTACACACCAGGGCTAACTGACAGTGGGTAATTTCTACACACTGGGGCTAAGTGACAGTGAGTAATATCACACTAGGGCTAACTGACAGCGAGTAATATCTACACACCGGGGCTAACTGACAGTGAGTAATATCTACACACCGGGGCTAACTGACAGTGAGTAATATCTGCACACCGGGGCTAACTGACAGTGAGTAATATCTACACACCAGGGCTAACTGACAGTGAGTAATATCTACACACCAGGGCTAACTGACAGTGAGTAATATCTACACACCGGGGCTAACTGACAGTGAGTAATATCGACACACCGGGGCTAATTGACAGTGAGTAATATCTACACACTGGGGCTAACTGACAGTGAGTAATATCTACACACAAGGGCTAACTGACAGTGAATAATATCGACACACCGGGGCTAATTGACAGTGAGTAATATCTACACACTGCGGATAACTGACAGTGAGTAATATCTACACACCAGGGCTAACTGACAGTGAGTAATATCTACACACCGGGGCTAACTGACAGTGAGTAATATCTGCACACCGGGGCTAACTGACAGTGAGTAATATCTACACACTGGGGCTAACTGACAGTGAGTAATATCTACACACTGGGGCTAACTGACAGTGAGTAATATCAACACACCGGGGCTAACTGACAGTGAGTAATATCTGCACACCGGGACTAACTGACAGTGAGTAATATCTACACACCAGGGCTAACTGACAGTGAGTAATATCTACACACTGGGGCTAACTGACAGTGAGTAATATCAACACACCGGGGCTAACTGACAGTGAGTAATATCTGCACACCGGGGCTAACTGACAGTGAGTAATATCTACACACCAGGGCTAACTGACAGTGAGTAATATCTACACACTGGGGCTAACTGACAGTGAGTAATATCTACACACCAGGGCTAACTGACAGTGAGTAATATCTGCACACCGGGGCTAACTGACAGTGAGTAATATCAACACACCGGGGCTAACTGACAGTGAGTAATATCTACACACAGGGGCTAACTGACAGTGAGTAATATCTACACACCGGGGCTAACTGACAGTGAGTAATATCTACACACCAGGGCTAACTGACAGTGAGTAATATCTACACACTGGGGCTAACTGACAGTGAGTAATATCAACACACCGGGGCTAACTGACAGTGAGTAATATCTACACACTGGGGCTAACTGACAGTGAGTAATATCTACACACCAGGGCTAACTGACAGTGAGTAATATCTACACACCAGGGCTAACTGACAGTGAGTAATATCTACACACCAGGGCTAACTGACAGTGACTAATATCTACACACCAGGGTTAACTGACAGTGGGTAATTTCTATACACTGGGGCTAAGTGAGAGTGAGTAATATCACACTAGGGCTAACTGACAGTCAGTAATATCTACACACCGGGGCTAACTGACAGTGAGTAATATCTACACACCGGTGCTAACTGACAGTTAGTAATATCTACACTCCGGGGCTAACTGACAGTGAGTAATATCTACACACCAGGGCTAACTGACAGTGAGTAATATCTACACACCAGGGCTAACTGACAGTGAGTAATATCTACACACCAGGGCTAACTGACAGTGAGTAATATCTACACAACAGGGCTAACTGACAGTGAGTAATATCGACACACCGGGGCTAATTGACAGTGAGTAATATCTACACACTGGGGCTAACTGACAGTGAGTAATATCTACACTCCAGGGCTAACTGACAGTGAGTAATATCTACACACCAGGGCTAACTGAGAGTGAGTAATATCTACACACCAGGGCTAACTGACAGTGAATAATATCTACACACCAGGGCTAACTGACAGTGAGTAATATCTACACACAGGGGCTAACTGACAGTGAGTAATATCTACACACCAGGGCTAACTGACAGTGAGTAATATCTACACACCAGGGCTAACTGACAGTGAGTAATATCTACACACCAGGGCTAACTGACAGTGAATAATATCTACACACCAGGGCTAACTGACAGTGAGTAATATCTACACACCAGTGCTAACTGACAGTGAGTAATATCTACACACCAGGGCCAACTGACAGTGAGTAATATCTACACACCAGGGCTAACTAACAGTGGGTAATATCTACACACTGGGGCTAACTGACAGTGAGTAATATCTACACACCAGGGCTAACTGACAGTGAGTAATATCTACACACCTGGGCTAACTGACAGTGAGTAATATCTACACACAAGGGGTAACTGACAGTGGGTAATATCTACACACTGGGGCTAACTGACAGTGAGTAATATCACACTAGGGCTAACTGACAGTGAGTAATATCTACACACCGGGGCTAACTGACAGTGAGTAATATCTACACACCGGGGTTAACTGACAGTGAGTAATATCTACACACCGGGGCTAACTGACGGTGAGTAATATCTACACACCAGGGCTAACTGACAGTGAGTAATATCTACACACCAGGGCTAACTGACAGTGAGTAATATCTACACACCAGGGCTAACTGACAGTGAGTAATATATACACAACAGGGCTAAGTGTCAGTGAGTAATATCTACACACTGGGGCTAACTCACGGTGAGTAATATCTACACACCAGGGCTAACTGACAGTGAGTAATATATACACAACAGGGCTAAGTGTCAGTGAGTAATATCTACACACTGGGGCTAACTCACGGTGAGTAATATCTACACACCGGGGCTAACTGACAGTGAGTAATATCTACACACCGGGGCTAACTGACAGTGAGTAATATCTGCACACCGGGGCTAACTGACAGTGAGTAATATCTACACACCAGGGCTAACTGACTGTGAGTAATATCTACACACCAGGGCTAACTGACAGTGAGTAATATCTACACATCAGGGCTAACTGACAGTGAGTAATATCGACACACCGGGGCTAATTGACAGTGAGTAATATCTACACACTGGGGCTAACTGACAGTGAGTAATATCTACACACAAGGGCTAACTGACAGTGAATAATATCGACACACCGGGGCTAATTGACAGTGAGTAATATCTACACACTGCGGCTAACTGACAGTGAGTAATATCTACACACCAGGGCTAACTGACAGTGAGTAATATCTGCACACCGGGGCTAACTGACAGTGAGTAATATCTACACACCAGGGCTAACTGACAGTGAGTAATATCTACACACTGGGGCTAACTGACAGTGAGTAATATCAACACACCGGGGCTAACTGACAGTGAGTAATATCTACACACTGGGGCTAACTGACAGTGAGTAATATCTACACACCAGGGCTAACTGACAGTGAGTAATATCTACACACCAGGGCTAACTGACAGTGAGTAATATCTACACACCAGGGCTAACTGACAGTGACTAATATCTACACACCAGGGCTAACTGACAGTGGGTAATATCTACACACCGGGGTTAACTGACAGTGAGTAATATCTACACACCGGTGCTAACTGACAGTTAGTAATATCTACACTCCGGGGCTAACTGACAGTGAGTAATATCTACACACCAGGGCTAACTGACAGTGAGTAATATCTACACACCAGGGCTAACTGACAGTGAGTAATATCTACACACCAGGTCTAACTGACAGTGAGTAATATCTACACAACAGGGCTAACTGACAGTGAGTAATATCGACACACCGGGGCTAATTGACAGTGAGTAATATCTACACACTGGGGCTAACTGACAGTGATTAATATCTACACAACAGGGCTAACTGATAGTGAGTAATATCGACACACCGGGGCTAATTGACAGTGAGTAATATCTACACACCGGGGCTAACTGACAGTGAGTAATATCTACACACCAGGGCTAACTGACAGTGAGTAATATCTACACACCGGGGCTAACTGACAGTGAGTAATATCTGCACGCCGGGGCTAACTGACAGTGAGTAATATCTACACACCGGGGCTAACTGACAGTGAGTAATATCTACACACCGGGGGTAACAGACAGTGAGTAATATCTACACACCGGGGCTAACTGACAGTGAGTAATATCTACACACCAGGGCTAACTGACAGTGAGTAATATCTACACACCAGGGCTAACTGACAATGATAATATCTACACATCAGGGCTAACTGACAGTGAGTAATATCTAACCACCGGGGCTAACTGACAGTGAGTAATATCGACACACCAGGGCTAACTGACAGTGAGTAATATCTACACACCAGGGCTAACTGACAGTGAGTAATATCGACACACCAGGGCTAACTGACAGTGAGTAATATCTACACACCAGGGCTAACTGACAATGATAATATCTACACATCAGGGCTAACTGACAGTGAGTAATATCTAACCACCGGGGCTAACTGACAGTGAGTAATATCAACACACCAGGGCTAACTGACAGTGAGTAATATCTACACACCAGGGCTAACTGACAGTGAGTAATATCTACACACCGGGGGTAACAGACAGTGAGTAATATCTACACACCGGGGGTAACAGACAGTGAGTAATATCTACACACCGGGGCTAACTGACAGTGAGTAATATCTACACACCAGGGCTAACTGACAGTGAGTAATATCTACACATCAGGGCTAACTGACAGTGAGTAATATCGACACACCGGGGCTAATTGACAGTGAGTAATATCTACACACTGCGGCTAACTGACAGTGAGTAATATCTACACACCAGGGCTAACTGACAGTGATAATATCTACACACCGGGGCTAACTGACAGTGAGTAATATCTACACACCAGGGCTAACTGACAGTGGGTAATATCTACACACCGGGGCTAACTGACAGTGAGTAATATCTACACACCGGGGCTAACTGACAGTGAGTAATATCTACACACCAGGGCTAACTGACATTGAGTAATATCTACACACCGGGGCTAACTGACAGTGAGTAATATCTACACACCAGGGCTAACTGACAGTGGGTAATATCTACACACCGGGGCTAACTGACAGTGAGTAATATCTACACACCAGGGCTAACTGACATTGAGTAATATCTACACACCGGGGCTAACTGACAGTGAGTAATATCTACACACCAGGGCTAACTGACAGTGAGTAATATCTACACACCGGGGCTAACTGACAGTGAGTAATATCTACACACCAGGGCTAACTGACATTGAGTAATATCTACACACCGGGGCTAACTGACAGTGAGTAATATCTACACACCAGGGCTAACTGACAGTGGGTAATATCTACACACCGGGGCTAACTGACAGTGAGTAATATCTACACACTGGGGCTAACTGACAGTGAGTAATATCTACACACCGGGGCTAACTGACAGTGAGTAATATCTACACACCAGGGCTAACTGACAGTGAGTAATATCTACACACCGGGGCTAACTGACAGAGAGTAATATCTACACACCGGGGCTAACTGACAGTGAGTAATATCTGCACACCGGGGCTAACTGACAGTGAGTAATATCTACACACCGGGGCTAACTGACAGTGAGTAATATCTACACACTGGGGCTAACTGACAGTGAGTAATATCAACACACCGGGGCTAACTGACAGTGAGTAATATCTACACACTGGGGCTAACTGACAGTGAGTAATATCTACACACCAGGGCTAACTGACAGTGAGTAATATCTACACACCAGGGCTAACTGACAGTTAGTAATATCTACACACCAGGGCTAACTGACAGTGACTAATATCTACACACCGGGGCTAACTGACAGTGAGTAATATCTACACTCTGGGGCTAAGTGACAGTGAGTAATATCTACACACCGGGGCTAACTGACAGTGAGTAATATCTACACACCGGGGCTAACTGACAGTGAGTAATATCTACACACCGGGGCTAACTGACAGTCAGTAATATCTACACACTGGGGCTAAGTGACAGTGAGTAATATCACACTACGGCTAACTGACAGTGAGTAATATCTACACACCGGGGCTAACTGACAGTGAGTAATATCTACACACCGGGGCTAACTGACAGTAAGTAATATCTGCACACCGGGGCTAACTGACAGTGAGTAATATCTACACACCAGGGCTAACTGACAGTGAGTAATATCTACACACTGCGGCTAACTGACAGTGAGTAATATCTACACACCAGGGCTAACTGACAGTGAGTAATATCTACACACCGGGGCTAACTGACAGTGAGTAATATCTACACACCGGGGCTAACTGACAGAGAGTAATATCTACACACCGGGGCTAACTGACAGTGAGTAATATCTACACACCGGGGCTAACTGACAGTGAGTAATATCTACACACCGGGTCTAACTGACAGTGAGTAATATCTACACACCAGGGCTAACTGACAGTGAGTAATATCTACACACCGGGGCTAACTGACAGTGAGTAATATCTACACACCGGGGCTAACTGACAGTGAGTAATATCAACACACCGGGGCTAACTGACAGTGAGTAATATCTACACACCGGGGCTAACTGACAGAGAGTAATATCTACACACCGGGGCTAACTGACAGTGAGTAATATCTGCACACCGGGGCTAACTGACAGTGAGTAATATCTACACACCAGGGCTAACTGACAGTGAGTAATATCTACACACTGGGGCTAACTGACAGTGAGTAATATCAACACACCGGGGCTAACTGACAGTGAGTAATATCTACACACTGGGGCTAACTGACAGTGAGTAATATCTACACACCAGGGCTAACTGAGAGTGAGTAATATCTACACACCAGGGCTAACTGACAGTGAGTAATATCTACACACCAGGGCTAACTGACAGTGACTAATATCTACACACCAGGGCTAACTGACAGTGGGTAATTTCTACACACTGGGGCTAAGTGACAGTGAGTAATATCACACTAGGGCTAACTGACAGTGAGTAATATCTACACACCGGGGCTAACTGACAGTGAGTAATATCTACACACCGGTGCTAACTGACAGTTAGTAATATCTACACTCCGGGGCTAACTGACAGTGAGTAATATCTACACATCAGGGCTAACTGACAGTGAGTAATATCTACACACCAGGGCTAACTGACAGTGAGTAATATCTACACACCAGGGCTAACTGACAGTGAGTAATATCTACACAACAGGGCTAACTGACAGTGAGTAATATCGACACACCGGGGCTAATTGACAGTGAGTAATATCTACACACTGGGGCTAACTGACAGTGAGTAATATCTACACTCCAGGGCTAACTGACAGTGAGTAATATCTAGACACCAGGGCTAACTGACAGTGAGTAATATCTACACACCAGGGCTAACTGACAGTGAATAATATCTACACACCAGGGCTAACTGACAGTGAGTAATATCTACACACAGGGGCTAACTGACAGTGAGTAATATCTACACACCATGGCTAACTGACAGTGAGTAATATCTACACACCAGGGCTAACTGACAGTGAGTAATATCTACACACCAGGGCTAACTGACAGTGAATAATATCTACACACCAGGGCTAACTGACAGTGAGTAATATCTACACACCAGTGCTAACTGACAGTGAGTAATATCTACACACCAGGGCTAACTGACAGTGAGTAATATCTACACACTTGGGCTAACTAACAGTGGGTAATATCTACAAACTGGGGCTAACTGACAGTGAGTAATATCTACACACCAGGGCTAACTGACAGTGAGTAATATCTACACACCTGGGCTAACTGACAGTGAGTAATATCTACACACCAGGGGTAACTGACAGTGGGTAATATCTACACACTGGGGCTAACTGACAGTGAGTAATATCACACTAGGGCTAACTGACAGTGAGTAATATCTACACACCGGGGCTAACTGACAGTGAGTAATATCTACACACCGGGGTTAACTGACAGTGAGTAATATCTACACACCGGGGCTAACTGACAGTGAGTAATATCTACACACCTGGGCTAACTGACAGTGAGTAATATCTACACACCAGGGCTAACTGACAGTGAGTAATATCTACACACCAGGGCTAACTGACAGTGAGTAATATATACACAACAGGGCTAAGTGTCAGTGAGTAATATCGACACACCGGGGCTAATTGACAGTGAGTAATATCTACACACTGGGGCTAACTTACGGTGAGTAATATCTACACACCAGGGCTAACTGACAGTGAGTAATATCGACACACCGGGGCTAATTGACAGTGAGTAATATCTACACACCGGGGCTAACTGACAGTGAGTAATATCTACACACCAGGGCTAACTGACAGTGAGTAATATCTACACACCGGGGCTAACTGACAGTGAGTAATATCTACACACCGGGGCTAACTGAGAGTGAGTAATATCTGCACACCGGGGCTAACTGACAGTGAGTAATATCTACACACCAGGGCTAGCTGACTGTGAGTAATATCTACACACCAGGGCTAACTGACAGTGAGTAATATTTACACATCAGGGCTAACTGACAGTGAGTAATATCGACACACCGGGGCTAATTGACAGTGAGTAATATCTACACACTGGGGCTAACTGACAGTGAGTAATATCTACACACAAGGGCTAACTGACAGTGAATAATATCGACACACCGGGGCTAATTGACAGTGAGTAATATCTACACACTGCGGCTAACTGACAGTGAGTAATATCTACACACCAGGGCTAACTGACAGTGATAATATCTACACACCAGGGCTAACTGACAGTGAGTAATATCTACACACCAGGGCTAACTGACAGTGAGTAATATCTACACACCGGGGCTAACTGACAGAGAGTAATATCTACACACCGGGGCTAACTGACAGTGAGTAATATCTGCACACCGGGGCTAACTGACAGTGAGTAATATCTACACACCAGGGCTAACTGACAGTGAGTAATATCTACACACTGGGGCTAACTGACAGTGAGTAATATCAACACACCGGGGCTAACTGACAGTGAGTAATATCTACACACTGGGGCTAACTGACAGTGAGTAATATCTACACACCAGGGCTAACTGACAGTGAGTAATATCTACACACAAGGGCTAACTGACAGTGAGTAATATCTACACACCAGGGCTAACTGACAGTGACTAATATCTACACACCAGGGCTAATTGACAGTGGGTAATATCTACACACTGGGGCTAAGTGACAGTGAGTAATATCACACTAGGGCTAACTGACAGTGAGTAATATCTACACACCGGGGTTAACTGACAGTGAGTAATATCTACACACCGGTGCTAACTGACAGTTAGTAATATCTACACTCCGGGGCTAACTGACAGTGAGTAATATCTACACACCAGGGCTAACTGACAGTGAGTAATATCTACACACCAGGGCTAACTGACAGTGAGTAATATCTACACACCAGGTCTAACTGACAGTGAGTAATATCTACACAACAGGACTAACTGACAGTGAGTAATATCGACACACCGGGGCTAATTGACAGTGAGTAATATCTACACACTGGGGCTAACTGACAGTGAGTAATATCTACACAACAGGGCTAACTGACAGTGAGTAATATCGACACACCGGGGCTAATTGACAGTGAGTAATATTAACACACCGGGGCTAACTGACAGTGAGTAATATCTACACACCAGGGCTAACTGACAGTGAGTAATATCTACACACCGGGGCTAACTGACAGTGAGTAATATCTGCACGCCGGGGCTAACTGACAGTGAGTAATATCTACACACCGGGGATAACTGACAGTGAGTAATATCTACACAGCGGGGGTAACAGACAGTGAGTAATATCTACACACCGGGGCTAACTGACAGTGAGTAATATCTACACACCAGGGCTAACTGACAGTGAGTAATATCTACACACCAGGGCTAACTGACAGTGAGTAATATCTACACATCAGGGCTAACTGACAGTGAGTAATATCTAACCACCGGGGCTAACTGACAGTGAGTAATATCGACACACCAGGGCTAACTGACAGTGAGTAATATCTACACACCAGGGCTAACTGACAGTGAGTAATATCTAACCACCGGGGCTAACTGACAGTGAGTAATATCGACACACCAGGGCTAACTGACAATGATAATATCTACACACCAGGGCTAACTGACAATGAGTAATATCTACACATCAGGGCTAACTGACAGTGAGTAATATCTAACCACCGGGGCTAACTGACAGTGAGTAATATCTACACACCGGGGGTAACAGACAGTGAGTAATATCTACACACCGGTGGTAACAGACAGTGAGTAATATCTACACTACGGGGCTAACTGACAGTGAGTAATATCTACACACCAGGGCTAACTGACAGTGAGTAATATCTACACACCAGGGCTAACTGACAGTGAGTAATATCTACACACCAGGGCTAACTGACTGTGAGTAATATCTACACACCAGGGCTAACTGACAGTGAATAATATCTACACACTGGGGCTAACTGACAGTGAGTAATATCTACACACCAGGGCCAACTGACAATGACTAATATCTACACACCAGGGATAACTGACAGTGAATAATATCTACACACCAGGGCTAACTGACAGTGAGTAATATCTACACACCAGGGCCAACTGACAATGACTAATATCTACACACCAGGGATAACTGACAGTGAATAATATCTACACACTGGGGCTAACTGACAGTGATAATATCTACACACCAGGGCTAACTGACAGTGAATAATATCTACACACTGGGGCTAACTGACAGTGAGTAATATCTACACACCAGGGCTAACTGACAGTGAATAATATCTACACACTGGGGCTAACTGACAGTGAGTAATATCTACACACCAGGGCCAACTGACAATGACTAATATCTACACACCAGGGATAACTGACAGTGAATAATATCTACACACCAGGGCTAACTGACAGTGAGTAATATCTACACACCAGGGCCAACTGACAATGACTAATATCTACACACCAGGGATAACTGACAGTGATAATATCTACACACCAGGGCTAACTGACAGTGAGTAATATCTACACACCAGGGCTAACTGACAGTGAGTAATATCTACACACTGGGGCTAACTGACAGTGAGTAATATCTACACATCAGGGCTAACTGACAGTGAGTAATATCGACACACCGGGGCTAACTGACAGTGATAATATCTACACACCAGGGCTAACTGACAGTGAGTAATATCTACACACCAGGGCTAACTGACAGTGAATAATATCTACACACTGGGGCTAACTGACAGTGAGTAATATCTACACATCAGGGCTAACTGACAGTGAGTAATATCGACACACCGGGGCTAACTGACAGTGAGTAATATCTACACACCAGGGCCAACTGACAATGACTAATATCTACACACCAGGGATAACTGACAGTGAATAATATCTACACACCAGGGCTAACTGACAGTGACTAATATCTACACACCAGGGATAACTGACAGTGAGTAATATCTACACACCAGGGCCAACTGACAATGACTAATATCTACACACCAGGGATAACTGACAGTGAGTAATATCTACACACCAGGGATAACTGACAGTGAGTAATATCTACACACCAGGGATAACTGACAGTGAGTAATATCTACACACCAGGGATAACTGACAGTGAGTAATATCTACACACTGGGGCTAACTGACAGTGAGTAATATCTACACACTGGGGCTAACTGACAGTGAGTAATATCTACACACCGGGGCTAACTGACAGTGAGTAATATCTACACAACAGGGCTAACTGACAGTGAGTAATATCTACACACCAGGGATAACTGACAGTGAGTAATATCTACACACCAGGGATAACTGACAGTGAGTAATATCTACACACCAGGGATAACTGACAGTGAGTAATATCTACACACCAGGGATAACTGACAGTGAGTAATATCTACACACTGGGGCTAACTGACAGTGAGTAATATCTACACACTGGGGCTAACTGACAGTGAGTAATATCTACACACCGGGGCTAACTGACAGTGAGTAATATCTACACAACAGGGCTAACTGACAGTGAGTAATATCTACACACCAGGGATAACTGACAGTGAGTAATATCTACACACCAGGGATAACTGACAGTGAGTAATATCTACACACCAGGGATAACTGACAGTGAGTAATATCTACACACTGGGGCTAACTGACAGTGAGTAATATCTACACACCAGGGATAACTGACAGTGAGTAATATCTACACACCAGGGATAACTGACAGTGAGTAATATCTACACACCAGGGATAACTGACAGTGAGTAATATCTACACACCAGGGATAACTGACAGTGATAATATCTACACACCAGGGCCAACTGACAATGACTAATATCTACACACTGGGGCTAACTGACAGTGAGTAATATCTACACACCAGGGCTAACTGACAGTGAGTAATATCTACACACCAGGGCTAACTGACAGTGAGTAATATCTACACACCAGGGGTAACTGACAGTGGGTAATATCTACACACCAGGGATAACTGACAGTGAGTAATATCTACACACCAGGGCCAACTGACAATGACTAATATCTACACACCAGGGATAACTGACAGTGAGTAATATCTACACACCAGGGCCAACTGACAATGACTAATATCTACACACTGGGGCTAACTGACAGTGAGTAATATCTACACACCAGGGCCAACTGACAATGACTAATATCTACACACCAGGGATAACTGACAGTGAATAATATCTACACACCAGGGCTAACTGACAGTGACTAATATCTACACACCAGGGATAACTGACAGTGAGTAATATCTACACACCAGGGCCAACTGACAATGACTAATATCTACACACCAGGGATAACTGACAGTGAGTAATATCTACACACCAGGGCCAACTGACAATGACTAATATCTACACACTGGGGCTAACTGACAGTGATAATATCTACACACCAGGGCTAACTGACAGTGAGTAATATCTACACACCAGGGCTAACTGACAGTGAATAATATCTACACACTGGGGCTAACTGACAGTGAGTAATATCTACACATCAGGGCTAACTGACAGTGAGTAATATCGACACACCGGGGCTAACTGACAGTGAGTAATATCTACACACCAGGGCCAACTGACAATGACTAATATCTACACACCAGGGATAACTGACAGTGATAATATCTACACACCAGGGCTAACTGACAGTGAGTAATATCTACACACCAGGGCTAACTGACAGTGAATAATATCTACACACTGGGGCTAACTGACAGTGAGTAATATCTACACACCAGGGCTAACTGACAGTGAGTAATATCTACACACCAGGGATAACTGACAGTGAATAATATCTACACACTGGGGCTAACTGACAGTGAGTAATATCTACACACCAGGGCCAACTGACAATGACTAATATCTACACACTGGGGCTAACTGACAGTGAGTAATATCTACACACCAGGGCCAACTGACAATGACTAATATCTACACACCAGGGATAACTGACAGTGAATAATATCTACACACTGGGGCTAACTGACAGTGAGTAATATCTACACACCAGGGCCAACTGACAATGACTAATATCTACACACTGGGGCTAACTGACAGTGAGTAATATCTACACACCAGGGCCAACTGACAGTGAGTAATATCTACACACCAGGGCCAACTGACAATGACTAATATCTACACACCAGGGATAACTGACAGTGAATAATATCTACACACCAGGGCTAACTGACAGTGAGTAATATCTACACACCAGGGCCAACTGACAATGACTAATATCTACACACCAGGGATAACTGACAGTGAATAATATCTACACACCAGGGCTAACTGACAGTGAGTAATATCTACACACCAGGGCTAACTGACAGTGAGTAATATCTACACACCAGGGCTAACTGACAGTGAATAATATCTACACACTGGGGCTAACTGACAGTGAGTAATATCTACACACCAGGGCTAACTGACAGTGAGTAATATCTACACACCAGGGATAACTGACAGTGAATAATATCTACACACTGGGGCTAACTGACAGTGATAATATCTACACACCAGGGCTAACTGACAGTGAGTAATATCTACACACCAGGGATAACTGACAGTGAATAATATCTACACACTGGGGCTAACTGACAGTGAGTAATATCTACACACCAGGGCTAACTGACAGTGAGTAATATCTACACACCAGGGCTAACTGACAGTGAATAATATCTACACACTGGGGCTAACTGACAGTGAGTAATATCTACACACCGGGGCTAACTGACAGTGAGTAATATCTACACACCAGGGCCAACTGACAATGACTAATATCTACACACTGGGGCTAACTGACAGTGATAATATCTACACACCAGGGCTAACTGACAGTGAGTAATATCTACACACTGGGGCTAACTGACAGTGAGTAATATCTACACATCAGGGCTAACTGACAGTGAGTAATATCGACACACCGGGGCTAACTGACAGTGAGTAATATCTACACACCAGGGCCAACTGACAATGACTAATATCTACACACCAGGGATAACTGACAGTGAATAATATCTACACACCAGGGCCAACTGACAATGACTAATATCTACACACCAGGGATAACTGACAGTGAATAATATCTACACACCAGGGCTAACTGACAGTGAGTAATATCTACACACCAGGGCCAACTGACAATGACTAATATCTACACACCAGGGCCAACTGACAGTGAATAATATCTACACACCAGGGCCAACTGACAATGACTAATATCTACACACCAGGGATAACTGACAGTGAATAATATCTACACACCAGGGCTAACTGACAGTGAGTAATATCTACACACCAGGGCCAACTGACAATGACTAATATCTACACACCAGGGATAACTGACAGTGAATAATATCTACACACCAGGGCCAACTGACAATGACTAATATCTACACACCAGGGATAACTGACAGTGAATAATATCTACACACCAGGGCTAACTGACAGTGAGTAATATCTACACACCAGGGCCAACTGACAATGACTAATATCTACACACCAGGGCTAACTGACAGTGATAATATCTACACACCAGGGCCAACTGACAATGACTAATATCTACACACCAGGGATAACTGACAGTGATAATATCTACACACCAGGGCCAACTGACAATGACTAATATCTACACACCAGGGCTAACTGACAGTGAATAATATCTACACACTGGGGCTAACTGACAGTGATAATATCTACACACCAGGGCTAACTGACAGTGAGTAATATCTACACACCAGGGCTAACTGACAGTGAGTAATATCGACACACCGGGGCTAACTGACAGTGAGTAATATCTACACACCAGGGCCAACTGACAATGACTAATATCTACACACCAGGGATAACTGACAGTGAATAATATCTACACACTGGGGCTAACTGACAGTGAGTAATATCTACACACCGGGGCCAACTGACAATGACTAATATCTACACACCAGGGCTAACTGACAGTGATAATATCTACACACCAGGGCCAACTGACAATGACTAATATCTACACACCAGGGATAACTGACAGTGAATAATATCTACACACTGGGGCTAACTGACAGTGATAATATCTACACACCAGGGCTAACTGACAGTGAGTAATATCTACACACCAGGGCTAACTGACAGTGAGTAATATCGACACACCGGGGCTAACTGACAGTGAGTAATATCTACACACCAGGGCCAACTGACAATGACTAATATCTACACACCAGGGATAACTGACAGTGAATAATATCTACACACTGGGGCTAACTGACAGTGAGTAATATCTACACACCAGGGCCAACTGACAATGACTAATATCTACACACCAGGGCTAACTGACAGTGAATAATATCTACACACCAGGGCTAACTGACAGTGAGTAATATCGACACACCGGGGCTAACTGACAGTGAGTAATATCTACACACCAGGGCCAACTGACAATGACTAATATCTACACACCAGGGATAACTGACAGTGAATAATATCTACACACTGGGGCTAACTGACAGTGAGTAATATCTACACACCAGGGCCAACTGACAATGACTAATATCTACACACCAGGGCTAACTGACAGTGAATAATATCTACACACTGGGGCTAACTGACAGTGAGTAATATCTACACACCAGGGCCAACTGACAATGACTAATATCTACACACTGGGGCTAACTGACAGTGAGTAATATCGACACACCGGGGCTAACTGACAGTGAGTAATATCTACACACCAGGGCCAACTGACAATGACTAATATCTACACACCAGGGATAACTGACAGTGAATAATATCTACACACCAGGGCTAACTGACAGTGAATAATATCTACACACTGGGGCTAACTGACAGTGAGTAATATCTACACACCAGGGCTAACTGACAGTGAGTAATATCTACACACCAGGGCTAACTGACAGTGAATAATATCTACACACTGGGGCTAACTGACAGTGAGTAATATCTACACACCAGGGCTAACTGACAGTGAGTAATATCTACACACCAGGGATAACTGACAGTGAGTAATATCTACACACCGGGGCTAACTGACAGTGAGTAATATCTACACACCAGGGCTAACTGACAGTGAGTAATATCTACACACCAGGGATAACTGACAGTGAATAATATCTACACACCAGGGCTAACTGACAGTGAATAATATCTACACACCAGGGCTAACTGACAGTGAGTAATATCTACACACCAGGGCTAACTGACAGTGAATAATATCTACACACTGGGGCTAACTGACAGTGAGTAATATCTACACACCAGGGCTAACTGACAGTGAATAATATCTACACACTGGGGCTAACTGACAGTGAGTAATATCTACACACCAGGGCTAACTGACAGTGAGTAATATCTACACACTGGGGCTAACTGACAGTGAGTAATATCTACACACCAGGGCTAACTGACAGTGAATAATATCTACACACTGGGGCTAACTGACAGTGAGTAATATCTACACACCAGGGCTAACTGACAGTGAATAATATCTACACACCAGGGCTAACTGACAGTGAATAATATCTACACACTGGGGCTAACTGACAGTGAGTAATATCTACACACCAGGGCTAACTGACAGTGAATAATATCTACACACTGGGGCTAACTGACAGTGAGTAATATCTACACACCAGGGCCAACTGACAATGACTAATATCTACACACCAGGGATAACTGACAGTGAATAATATCTACACACTGGGGCTAACTGAAAGTGAGTAATATCTACACACCAGGGCCAACTGACAATGAGTAATATCTACACACCAGGGCTAACTGACAGTGAGTAATATCGACACACCGGGGCTAACTGACAGTGAGTAATATCTACACACCAGGGCCAACTGACAGTGAGTAATATCTACACACCGGGGCTAACTGACAGTGAGTAATATCTACACACTGGGGCTAACTGACAGTGAGTAATATCTACACACCAGGGCCAACTGACAATGACTAATATCTACACACCAGGGATAACTGACAGTGAATAATATCTACACACCAGGGCCAACTGACAATGACTAATATCTACACACCAGGGATAACTGACAGTGAATAATATCTACACACTGGGGCTAACTGAAAGTGAGTAATATCTACACACCAGGGCCAACTGACAATGACTAATATCTACACACCAGGGATAACTGACAGTGAATAATATCTACACACCAGGGCCAACTGACAATGACTAATATCTACACACCAGGGATAACTGACAGTGAATAATATCTACACACCGGGGCTAACTGACAGTGAGTAATATCTACACAACAGGGCTAACTGACAGTGAGTAATATCTGCACGCCGGGGCTAACTGACAGTGAGTAATATCTACACACCGGGGCTAACTGACAGTGAGTAATATCTACACACCGGGGGTAACAGACAGTGAGTAATATCTACACACCGGGGCTAACTGACAGTGAGTAATATCTACACACCAGGGCTAACTGACAGTGAGTAGTATCTACACACCAGGGCTAACTGACAGTGAGTAGTATCTACACACCAGGGCTAACTGACAGTGAGTAGTATCTACACACCAGGGCTAACTGACAGTGAATAATATCTACACACCAGGGCTAACTGACAGTGAGTAATATCTACACACCAGGGCTAACTGACAGTGAGTAATATCTACACACCAGGGCTAACTGACAGTGAGTAATATCTACACAACAGGGCTAACTGACAGTGAGTAATATCTGCACGCCGGGGCTAACTGACAGTGAGTAATATCTACACACCAGGGCTAACTGACAGTGAGTAATATCTACACAACAGGGCTAACTGACAGTGAGAAATATCTGCAAGCCGGGGCTAACTGACTGTGAGTAATATCTACACACCGGGGCTAACTGACAGTGAGTAATATCTACACACCGGGGGTAACAGACAGTGAGTAATATCTACACACCGGGGCTAACTGACAGTGAGTAATATCTACACACCAGGGCTAACTGACAGTGAGTAATATCTACACACCAGGGCTAACTGACAGTGAGTAATATCTACACATCAGGGCTAACTGACAGTGAGTAATATCTACACACCGGAGCTAACTGACAGTGAGTAATATCTACACACCAGGGCTAACTGACAGTGAGTAATATCTACACAACAGGGCTAACTGACAGTGAGTAATATCTGCACGCCGGGGCTAACTGACAGTGAGTAATATCTACACACTGGGGCTAACTGACAGTGAGTAATATCTACACACCAGGGCTAACTGACAGTGATAATATCTACACACCAGGGCTAACTGACAGTGAGTAATATCTACACACCAGGGCTAACTGACAGTGAGTAATATCTACACACAGGGTCTAACTGACAGTGAGTAATATCTACACACCAGGGCTAACTGACAGTGAGTAATATCTACACACCAGGGCTAACTGACAATGAGTAATATCTACACACCAGGGCTAACTGACAGTGAATAATATCTACACACCAGGGCTAACTGACAGTGAGTAATATCTACACACCAGGGCTAACTGACAGTGAGTAATATCTACACACCAGGGCTAACTGACAGTGAGTAATACCTACACACCAGGGCTAACTGACAGTGGGTAATATCTACACACTGGGGCTAACTGACAGTGAGTAATATCTACACACCAGGGCTAACTGACAGTGAGTAATATCTACACACCGGGGGTAACAGACAGTGAGTAATATCTACACACCGGGGCTAACTGACAGTGAGTAATATCTACACACCAGGGCTAACTGACAGTGAGTAATATCTACACACCAGGGCTAACTGACAGTGAGTAATATCTACACACCAGGGCTAACTGACAGTGAGTAATATCTACACACCAGGGCTAACTGACAGTGAATAATATCTACACACTGGGGCTAACTGACAGTGAGTAATATCTACACACCAGGGCCAACTGACAATGACTAATATCTACACACCAGGGATAACTGACAGTGAATAATATCTACACACTGGGGCTAACTGACAGTGATAATATCTACACACCAGGGCTAACTGACAGTGAGTAATATCTACACACCAGGGCTAACTGACAGTGAATAATATCTACACACTGGGGCTAACTGACAGTGAGTAATATCTACACACCAGGGCCAACTGACAATGACTAATATCTACACACCAGGGATAACTGACAGTGAATAATATCTACACACCAGGGCTAACTGACAGTGAGTAATATCTACACACCAGGGCCAACTGACAATGACTAATATCTACACACCAGGGATAACTGACAGTGAATAATATCTACACACCGGGGCTAACTGACAGTGATAATATCTACACACCAGGGCTAACTGACAGTGAATAATATCTACACACTGGTGCTAACTGACAGTGAGTAATATCTACACACCAGGGCCAACTGACAATGACTAATATCTACACACCAGGGATAACTGACAGTGAATAATATCTACACACCAGGGCCAACTGACAATGACTAATATCTACACACCAGGGATAACTGACAGTGAATAATATCTACACACCGGGGCTAACTGACAGTGAGTAATATCTACACAACAGGGCTAACTGACAGTGAGTAATATCTGCACGCCGGGGCTAACTGACAGTGAGTAATATCTACACACCGGGGCTAACTGACAGTGAGTAATATCTACACACCGGGGGTAACAGACAGTGAGTAATATCTACACACCGGGGCTAACTGACAGTGAGTAATATCTACACACCAGGGCTAACTGACAGTGAGTAGTATCTACACACCAGGGCTAACTGACAGTGAGTAGTATCTACACACCAGGGCTAACTGACAGTGAGTAGTATCTACACACCAGGGCTAACTGACAGTGAATAATATCTACACACCAGGGCTAACTGACAGTGAGTAATATCTACACACCAGGGCTAACTGACAGTGAGTAATATCTACACACCAGGGCTAACTGACAGTGAGTAATATCTACACAACAGGGCTAACTGACAGTGAGTAATATCTGCACGCCGGGGCTAACTGACAGTGAGTAATATCTACACACCAGGGCTAACTGACAGTGAGTAATATCTACACAACAGGGCTAACTGACAGTGAGTAATATCTGCACGCCGGGGCTAACTGACAGTGAGTAATATCTACACACCGGGGCTAACTGACAGTGAGTAATATCTACACACCGGGGGTAACAGACAGTGAGTAATATCTACACACCGGGGCTAACTGACAGTGAGTAATATCTACACACCAGGGCTAACTGACAGTGAGTAATATCTACACACCAGGGCTAACTGACAGTGAGTAATATCTACACATCAGGGCTAACTGACAGTGAGTAATATCTACACACCGGGGCTAACTGACAGTGAGTAATATCTACACACCAGGGCTAACTGACAGTGAGTAATATCTACACAACAGGGCTAACTGACAGTGAGTAATATCTGCACGCCGGGGCTAACTGACAGTGAGTAATATCTACACACTGGGGCTAACTGACAGTGAGTAATATCTACACACCAGGGCTAACTGACAGTGATAATATCTACACACCAGGGCTAACTGACAGTGAGTAATATCTACACACCAGGGCTAACTGACAGTGAGTAATATCTACACACAGGGTCTAACTGACAGTGAGTAATATCTACACACCAGGGCTAACTGACAGTGAGTAATATCTACACACCAGGGCTAACTGACAGTGAGTAATATCTACACACCAGGGCTAACTGACAGTGAATAATATCTACACACCAGGGCTAACTGACAGTGAGTAATATCTACACACCAGGGCTAACTGACAGTGAGTAATATCTACACACCAGGGCTAACTGACAGTGAGTAATACCTACACACCAGGGCTAACTGACAGTGGGTAATATCTACACACTGGGGCTAACTGACAGTGAGTAATATCTACACACCAGGGCTAACTGACAGTGAGTAATATCTACACACCAGGGCTAACTGACAGTGAGTAATATCTACACACCAGGGGTAACTGACAGTGGGTAATATCTACACACTGGGGCTAACTGACAATGAGTAATATCACACTAGGGCTAACTGACAGTGAGTAATATCTACACACCGGGGCTAACTGACAGTGAGTAATATCTACACACCGGGGTTAACTGACAGTGAGTAATATCTACACACCGGGGCTAACTGACAGTGAGTAATATCTACACACCGGGGCTAACTGACAGTGAGTAATATCTGCACGCCGGGGCTAACTGACAGTGAGTAATATCTACACACCGGGGCTAACTGACAGTGAGTAATATCTACACACCGGGGGTAACAGACAGTGAGTAATATCTACACACCGGGGCTAACTGACAGTGAGTAATATCTACACACCAGGGCTAACTGACAGTGAGTAATATCTACACACCAGGGCTAACTGACAGTGAGTAATATCTACACATCAGGGCTAACTGACAGTGAGTAATATCGACACACCGGGGCTAATTGACAGTGAGTAATATCTACACACCAGGGCTAACTGACAGTGAGTAATATCTACACACCGGGGCTAACTGACAGTGAGTAATATCTACACACCGGGGCTAACTGACAGTGAGTAATATCTACACACCGGGGCTAACTGACAGTGATAATATCTACACACCAGGGCTAACTGACAGTGAGTAATATCTACACACTGGGGCTAACTGACAGTGAGTAATATCTACACACCAGGGCTAACTGACAGAGAGTAATATCTACACACCAGGGCTAACTGACAGTGAGTAATATCTACACACTGGGGCTAACTGACAGTGAGTAATATCTACACACCAGGGCTAACTGACAGAGAGTAATATCTACACACCAGGGCTAACTGACAGTGATAATATCTACACACCAGGGCTAACTGACAGTGAGTAATATCTACACACCAGGGCTAACTGACAGTGAGTAATATCTACACACCGGGGCTAACTGACAGTGAGTAATATCTACACACTGGGGCTAACTGACAGTGAGTAATATCTACACACCGGGGCTAACTGACAGTGAGTAATATCTACACACCGGGGCTAACTGACAGTGAGTAATATCTACACACCGGGGCTAACTGACAGTGAGTAATATTTACACACTGGGGCTAACTGACAGTGAGTAATATCTAAACACCGGGGCTAACTGACAGTGAGTAATATCTACACACCGGGGCTAACTGACAGTGAGTAATATCTACACACTGGGGCTAACAGACAGTGAGTAATATCTACACACCGGGGCTAACTGACAGTGAGTAATATCTACACACCAGGGCTAACTGACAGTGAGTAATATCTACACACTGGGGCTAACTGACAGTGAGTAATATCTACACACCGGGGCTAACTGACAGTGAGTAATATCTACACACCGGGGCTAACTGACAGTGAGTAATATCTACACACCGGGGCTAACTGACAGTGAGTAATATCTACACACCAGGGCTAACTGACAGTGAGTAATATCTACACACCAGGGCTAACTGACAGTGATAATATCTACACACCAGGGCTAACTGACAGTGAGTAATATCTACACACCAGGGCTAACTGACAGTGAGTAATATCTACACACCAGGGCTAACTGACAGTGAGTAATATCTACACACCAGGGCTAACTGACAGTGAGTAATATCTACACACCAGGGCTAACTGACAGTGAGTAATATCTACACACCAGGGCTAACTGACAGTGAGTAATATCTACACACCAGGGCTAACTGACAGTGAGTAATATCTACACACCAGGGCTAACTGACAGTGAGTAATATCTACACACCAGGGCTAACTGACAGTTAGTAATATCTACACACCGGGGCTAACTGACAGTGAGTAATATCTACACACCAGGGCTAACTGACAGAGTAATATCTACACACCGGGGCTAACTGACAGTGAGTAATATCTACACACCGGGGCTAACTGACAGTGAGTAATATCTACACACCGGGGCTAACTGACAGTGAGTAATATCTACACACCAGGGCTAACTGACAGTGAGTAATATCTACACACCGGGGCTAACTGACAGTGAGTAATATCTACACACCGGGGCTAACTGACAGTGAGTAATATCTACACACCAGGGCTAACTGACAGTGAGTAATATCTACACACTGGGGCTAACTGACAGTGAGTAATATCTACACACCGGGGCTAACTGACAGTGAGTAATATCTACACACAGGGGCTAACTGACAGTGATAATATCTACACACCAGGGCTAACTGACAGTGAGTAATATCTACACACCAGGGCTAACTGACAGTGAGTAATATCTACACACCAGGGCTAACTGACAGTGAGTAATATCTACACACCAGGGCTAACTGACAGTTAGTAATATCTACACACCGGGGCTAACTGACAGTGAGTAATATCTACACACCAGGGCTAACTGACAGTGAGTAATATCTACACACCGGGGCTAACTGACAGTGAGTAATATCTACACACCGGGGCTAACTGACAGTGAGTAATATCTACACACCGGGGCTAACTGACAGTGAGTAATATCTACACACCGGGGCTAACTGACAGTGATAATATCTACACACCAGGGCTAACTGACAGTGAGTAATATCTACACACCGGGGCTAACTGACAGTGAGTAATATCTACACACCAGGGCTAACTGACAGTGAGTAATATCTACACACTGGGGCTAACTGACAGTGAGTAATATCTACACACCGGGGCTAACTGACAGTGATAATATCTACACACCAGGGCTAACTGACAGTGAGTAATATCTACACACCAGGGCTAACTGACAGTGAGTAATATCTACACACCAGGGCTAACTGACAGTGAGTAATATCTACACACCAGGGCTAACTGACAGTGAGTAATATCTACACACCTGGGCTAACTGACAGTGAGTAATATCTACACACCTGGGCTAACTGACAGTGAGTAATATCTACACACCGGGGCTAACTGACAGTGAGTAATATCTACACACCTGGGCTAACTGACAGTGAGTAATATCTACACACCTGGGCTAACTGACAGTGAGTAATATCTACACACCGGGGCTAACTGACAGTGAGTAATATCTACACACCAGGGCTAACTGACAGTGAGTAATATCTACACACCTGGGCTAACTGACAGTGAGTAATATCTACACACCGGGGCTAACTGACAGTGATAATATCTACACACCAGGGCTAACTGACAGTGAGTAATATCTACACACCAGGGCTAACTGACAGTTAGTAATATCTACACACCGGGGCTAACTGACAGTGAGTAATATCTACACACCAGGGCTAACTGACAGTGAGTAATATCTACACACCGGGGCTAACTGACAGTGAGTAATATCTACACACCGGGGCTAACTGACAGTGAGTAATATCTACACACTGGGGCTAACTGACAGTGAGTAATATCTACACACCGGGGCTAACTGACAGTGATAATATCTACACACCAGGGCTAACTGACAGTGAGTAATATCTACACACCAGGGCTAACTGACAGTGAGTAATATCTACACACCAGGGCTAACTGACAGTGAGTAATATCTACACACTGGGGCTAACTGACAGTGAGTAATATCTACATACCGGGGCTAACTGACAGTGAGTAATATCTACACACCGGGGCTAACTGACAGTGAGTAATATCTACACACCGGGGCTAACTGACAGTGAGTAATATCTACACACTGGGGCTAACTGACAGTGAGTAATATCTACACAACAGGGCTAACTGACAGTGAGTAATATCTACACACCAGGGCTAACTGACAGTGATAATATCTACACACCAGGGCTAACTGACAGTTATAATATCTACACACCAGGGCTAACTGACAGTGAGTAATATCTACACACCAGGGCTAACTGACAGTGAGTAATATCTACACACCAGGGCTAACTGACAGTGAGTAATATCTACACACCAGGGCTAACTGACAGTGAGTAATATCTACACACCAGGGCTAACTGACAGTGAGTAATATCTACACACCAGGGCTAACTGACAGTGAGTAATATCTACACACCAGGGCTAACTGACAGTGAGTAATATCTACACACCGGGGCTAACTGACAGTGAGTAATATCTACACACTGGGGCTAACTGACAGTGAGTAATATCTACACACCGGGGCTAACTGACAGTGAGTAATATCTACACACCGGGGCTAACTGACAGTGAGTAATATCTACACACTGGGGCTAACTGACAGTGAGTAATATCTACACACCGGGGCTAACTGACAGTGAGTAATATCTACACACCAGGGCCAACTGACAATGACTAATATCTACACACCAGGGATAACTGACAGTGAATAATATCTACACACTGGGGCTAACTGACAGTGAGTAATATCTACACACCAGGGCTAACTGACAGTGAATAATATCTACACACTGGGGCTAACTGACAGTGAGTAATATCTACACACCAGGGCCAACTGACAATGACTAATATCTACACACCAGGGATAACTGACAGTGAATAATATCTACACACCAGGGCCAACTGACAATGACTAATATCTACACACCAGGGATAACTGACAGTGAATAATATCTACACACCGGGGCTAACTGACAGTGAGTAATATCTACACAACAGGGCTAACTGACAGTGAGTAATATCTGCACGCCGGGGCTAACTGACAGTGAGTAATATCTACACACCGGGGCTAACTGACAGTGAGTAATATCTACACACCGGGGGTAACAGACAGTGAGTAATATCTACACACCGGGGCTAACTGACAGTGAGTAATATCTACACACCAGGGCTAACTGACAGTGAGTAGTATCTACACACCAGGGCTAACTGACAGTGAGTAGTATCTACACACCAGGGCTAACTGACAGTGAGTAGTATCTACACACCAGGGCTAACTGACAGTGAATAATATCTACACACCAGGGCTAACTGACAGTGAGTAATATCTACACACCAGGGCTAACTGACAGTGAGTAATATCTACACACCAGGGCTAACTGACAGTGAGTAATATCTACACAACAGGGCTAACTGACAGTGAGTAAAATCTGCACGCCGGGGCTAACTGACAGTGAGTAATATCTACACACCAGGGCTAACTGACAGTGAGTAATATCTACACAACAGGGCTAACTGACAGTGAGTAATATCTGCACGCCGGGGCTAACTGACAGTGAGTAATATCTACACACCGGGGCTAACTGACAGTGAGTAATATCTACACACCGGGGGTAACAGACAGTGAGTAATATCTACACACCGGGGCGAACTGACAGTGAGTAATATCTACACACCAGGGCTAACTGACAGTGAGTAATATGTACACACCAGGGCTAACTGACAGTGAGTAATATCTACACATCAGGGCTAACTGACAGTGAGTAATATCTACACACCGGGGCTAACTGACAGTGAGTAATATCTACACACCAGGGCTAACTGACAGTGAGTAATATCTACACAACAGGGCTAACTGACAGTGAGTAATATCTGCACGCCGGGGCTAACTGACAGTGAGTAATATCTACACACTGGGGCTAACTGACAGTGAGTAATATCTACACACCAGGGCTAACTGACAGTGATAATATCTACACACCAGGGCTAACTGACAGTGAGTAATATCTACACACCAGGGCTAACTGACAGTGAGTAATATCTACACACAGGGTCTAACTGACAGTGAGTAATATCTACACACCAGGGCTAACTGACAGTGAGTAATATCTACACACCAGGGCTAACTGACAGTGAGTAATATCTACACACCAGGGCTAACTGACAGTGAATAATATCTACACACCAGGGCTAACTGACAGTGAGTAATATCTACACACCAGGGCTAACTGACAGTGAGTAATATCTACACACCAGGGCTAACTGACAGTGAGTAATACCTACACACCAGGGCTAACTGACAGTGGGTAATATCTACACACTGGGGCTAACTGACAGTGAGTAATATCTACACACCAGGGCTAACTGACAGTGAGTAATATCTACACACCAGGGCTAACTGACAGTGAGTAATATCTACACACCAGGGGTAACTGACAGTGGGTAATATCTACACACTGGGGCTAACTGACAATGAGTAATATCACACTAGGGCTAACTGACAGTGAGTAATATCTACACACCGGGGCTAACTGACAGTGAGTAATATCTACACACCGGGGTTAACTGACAGTGAGTAATATCTACACACCGGGGCTAACTGACAGTGAGTAATATCTACACACCGGGGCTAACTGACAGTGAGTAATATCTGCACGCCGGGGCTAACTGACAGTGAGTAATATCTACACACCGGGGCTAACTGACAGTGAGTAATATCTACACACCGGGGGTAACAGACAGTGAGTAATATCTACACACCGGGGCTAACTGACAGTGAGTAATATCTACACACCAGGGCTAACTGACAGTGAGTAATATCTACACACCAGGGCTAACTGACAATGAGTAATATCTACACATCAGGGCTAACTGACAGTGAGTAATATCGACACACCGGGGCTAATTGACAGTGAGTAATATCTACACACCAGGGCTAACTGACAGTGAGTAATATCTACACACTGGGGCTAACTGACAGTGAGTAATATCTACACACCAGGGCTAACTGACAGTGAGTAATATCTACACACCGGGGCTAACTGACAGTGAGAATATCTACACACCAGGGCTAACTGACAGTGAGTAATATCTACACACCAGGGCTAACTGACAGTGAGTAATATCTACACACCAGGGCTAACTGACAGTGAGTAATATCTACACACCGGGGCTAACTGACAGTGAGTAATATCTACACACTGGGGCTAACTGACAGTGAGTAATATCTACACACCGGGGCTAACTGACAGTGAGTAATATCTACACACCGGGGCTAACTGACAGTGAGTAATATCTACACACCGGGGCTAACTGACAGTGATAATATCTACACACCAGGGCTAACTGACAGTGAGTAATATCTACACACCAGGGCTAACTGACAGTGAGTAATATCTACACACCAGGGCTAACTGACAGTGAGTAATATCTACACACCGGGGCTAACTGACAGTGAGTAATATCTACACACTGGGGCTAACTGACAGTGAGTAATATCTACACACCGGGGCTAACTGACAGTGAGTAATATCTACACACCGGGGCTAACTGACAGTGAGTAATATCTACACACCGGGGCTAACTGACAGTGATAATATCTACACACCAGGGCTAACTGACAGTGAGTAATATCTACACACCAGGGCTAACTGACAGTGAGTAATATCTACACACCAGGGCTAACTGACAGTGAGTAATATCTACACACCGGGGCTAACTGACAGTGAGTAATATCTACACACTGGGGCTAACTGACAGTGAGTAATATCTACACACCGGGGCTAACTGACAGTGAGTAATATCTACACACCGGGGCTAACTGACAGTGAGTAATATCTACACACTGGGGCTAACTGACAGTGAGTAATATCTACACACCGGGGCTAACTGACAGTGAGTAATATCTACACACCAGGGCTAACTGACAGTCAGTAATATCTACACACTGGGGCTAACTGACAGTGAGTAATATCTACACACCGGGGCTAACTGACAGTGAGTAATATCTACACACCGGGGCTAACTGACAGTGATAATATCTACACACCGGGGCTAACTGACAGTGAGTAATATCTACACACCGGGGCTAACTGACAGTGAGTAATATCTACACACCAGGGCAAACTGACAGTGAGTAATATCTACACACTGGGGCTAACTGACAGTGAGTAATATCTACACACCAGGGCTAACTGACAGTGAGTAATATCTACACACCAGGGCTAACTGACAGTGAGTAATATCTACACACCAGGGCTAACTGACAGTTAGTAATATCTACACACCGGGGCTAACTGACAGTGAGTAATATCTACACACCAGGGCTAACTGACAGTGAGTAATATCTACACACCGGGGCTAACTGACAGTGAGTAATATCTACACACCGGGGCTAACTGACAGTGAGTAATATCTACACACCGGGGCTAACTGACAGTGAGTAATATCTACACACTGGGGCTAACTGACAGTGAGTAATATCTACACACCGGGGCTAACTGACAGTGAGTAATATCTACACACCGGGGCTAACTGACAGTGATAATATCTACACACCAGGGCTAACTGACAGTGAGTAATATCTACACACCAGGGCTAACTGACAGTGAGTAATATCTACACACCAGGGCTAACTGACAGTGAGTAATATCTACACACCAGGGCTAACTGACAGTTAGTAATATCTACACACCGGGGCTAACTGACAGTGAGTAATATCTACACACCAGGGCTAACTGACAGTGAGTAATATCTACACACCGGGGCTAACTGACAGTGAGTAATATCTACACACCGGGGCTAACTGACAGTGAGTAATATCTACACACCGGGGCTAACTGACAGTGAGTAATATCTACACACCGGGGCTAACTGACAGTGATAATATCTACACACCAGGGCTAACTGACAGTGAGTAATATCTACACACCAGGGCTAACTGACAGTGAGTAATATCTACACACCAGGGCTAACTGACAGTGAGTAATATCTACACACTGGGGCTAACTGACAGTGAGTAATATCTACATACCGGGGCTAACTGACAGTGAGTAATATCTACACACCGGGGCTAACTGACAGTGAGTAATATCTACACACCGGGGCTAACTGACAGTGAGTAATATCTACACACTGGGGCTAACTGACAGTGAGTAATATCTACACACCAGGGCTAACTGACAGTGAGTAATATCTACACACCAGGGCTAACTGACAGTGAGTAATATCTACACACCAGGGCTAACTGACAGTGAGTAATATCTACACACTGGGGCTAACTGACAGTGAGTAATATCTACATACCGGGGCTAACTGACAGTGAGTAATATCTACACACCGGGGCTAACTGACAGTGAGTAATATCTACACACCGGGGCTAACTGACAGTGAGTAATATCTACACACTGGGGCTAACTGACAGTGAGTAATATCTACACACCAGGGCTAACTGACAGTGAGTAATATCTACACACCAGGGCTAACTGACAGTGATAATATCTACACACCAGGGCTAACTGACAGTGAGTAATATCTACACACCAGGGCTAACTGACAGTGAGTAATATCTACACACCAGGGCTAACTGACAGTGAGTAATATCTACACACCAGGGCTAACTGACAGTGAGTAATATCTACACACCGGGGCTAACTGACAGTGATAATATCTACACACCAGGGCTAACTGACAGTGAGTAATATCTACACACCAGGGCTAACTGACAGTGAGTAATATCTACACACCAGGGCTAACTGACAGTGAGTAATATCTACACACCGGGGCTAACTGACAGTGAGTAATATCTACACACTGGGGCTAACTGACAGTGAGTAATATCTACACACCGGGGCTAACTGACAGTGAGTAATATCTACACACTGGGGCTAACTGACAGTGAGTAATATCTACACACCGGGGCTAAGTGACAGTGAGTAATATCTACACACCAGGGCTAACTGACAGTGAGTAATATCTACACACCAGGGCTAACTGACAGTGAGTAATATCTACACACCGGGGCTAACTGACAGTGAGTAATATCTACACACCGGGGCTAACTGACAGTGAGTAATATCTACACACTGGGGCTAACTGACAGTGAGTAATATCTACACACCGGGGCTAAGTGACAGTGAGTAATATCTACACACCAGGGCTAACTGACAGTGATTAATATCTACACACCAGGGCTAACTGACAGTGAGTAATATCTACACACCGGGGCTAACTGACAGTGAGTAATATCTACACACCAGGGCTAACTGACAGTGAGTAATATCTACACACCAGGGCTAACTGACAGTGAGTAATATCTACACACCAGGGCTAACTGACAGTGAGTAATATCTACACACCAGGGCTAACTGACAGTGAGTAATATCTACACACCAGGGCTAACTGACAGTGACTAATATCTACACACCAGGGCTAACTGACAGTGAGTAATATCTACACACCAGGGCTAACTGACAGTGAGTAATATCTACACACCGGGGCTAACTGACAGTGAGTAATATCTACACACCGGGGCTAACTGACAGTGAGTAATATCTACACACTGGGGCTAACTGACAGTGAGTAATATCTACACACCAGGGCTAACTGACAGTGAGTAATATCTACACACCGGGGCTAACTGACAGTGAGTAATATCTACACACCAGGGCTAACTGACAGTGAGTAATATCTACACACCAGGGCTAACTGACAGTGACTAATATCTACACACCAGGGCTAACTGACAGTGAGTAATATCTACACACCAGGGCTAACTGACAGTGAGTAATATCTACACACCGGGGCTAACTGACAGTGAGTAATATCTACACATCGGGGCTAACTGACAGTGAGTAATATCTACACACCAGGGCTAACTGACAGTGACTAATATCTACACACCAGGGCTAACTGACAGTGAGTAATATCTACACACAAGGGCTAACTGACAGTGAGTAATATCTACACACCGGGGCTAACTGACAGTGAGTAATATCTACACATCGGGGCTAACTGACAGTGAGTAATATCTACACACCAGGGCTAACTGACAGTGAGTAATATCTACACACCAGGGCTAACTGACAGTGACTAATATCTACACACCAGGGCTAACTGACAGTGAGTAATATCTACACACCAGGGCTAACTGACAGTGAGTAATATCTACACACCGGGGCTAACTGACAGTTAGTAATATCTACACATCGGGGCTAACTGACAGTGAGTAATATCTACACACCAGGGCTAACTGACAGTGAGTAATATCTACACACCAGGGCTAACTGACAGTGAGTAATATCTACACACCGGGGCTAACTGACAGTGAGTAATATCTACACACCGGGGCTAACTGACAGTGTGTAATATCTACACACCGGGGCTAACTGACAGTGAGTAATATCTACACACCAGGGCTAACTGACAGTGAGTAATATCTACACACCGGGGCTAACTGACAGTGAGTAATATCTACACACCAGGGCTAACTGACAGTGAGTAATATCTACACACCAGGGCTAACTGACAGTGAGTAATATCTACACACCAGGGCTAATTGACAGTGATTAATATCTACACACCAGGGCTAACTGACAGTGAGTAATATCTACACACCGGGGCTAACTGACAGTGATAATATCTACACACCAGGGCTAACTGACAGTGAGTAATATCTACACACCAGGGCTAACTGACAGTGAGTAATATCTACACACCAGGGGTAACTGACAGTGGGTAATATCTACACACTGGGGCTAACTGACAATGAGTAATATCACACTAGGGCTAACTGACAGTGAGTAATATCTACACACCGGGGCTAACTGACAGTGAGTAATATCTACACACCGGGGTTAACTGACAGTGAGTAATATCTACACACCGGGGCTAACTGACAGTGAGTAATATCTACACACCAGGGCTAACTGACAGTGAGTAATATCTACACACCAGGGCTAACTGACAGTGAGTAATATCTACACACCAGGGCTAATTGACAGTGAGTAATATCTACACAACAGGGCTAAGTGACAGTGAGTAATATCGACACACCGGGGCTAATTGACAGTGAGTAAAATCTACACACTGGGGCTAACTGACAGTGAGTAATATCTACACACCAGGGCTAACTGACAGTGAGTAATATCGACACACCGGGGCTAATTGACAGTGAGTAATATCTACACACCGGGGCTAACTGACAGTGAGTAATATCTACACACCAGGGCTAACTGACAGTGAGTAATATCTACACACCGGGGCTAACTGACAGTGAGTAATATCTACACACCGGGGCTAACTGACAGTGAGTAATATCTGCACACCGGGGCTAACTGACAGTGAGTAATATCTACACACCAGGGCTAACTGACAGTGAGTAATATCTACACACCAGGGCTAACTGACAGTGAGTAATATCTACACATCAGGGCTAACTGACAGTGAGTAATATCGACACACCGGGGCTAATTGACAGTGAGTAATATCTACACACTGGGGCTAACTGACAGTGAGTAATATCTACACACAAGGGCTAACTGACAGTGAATAATATCGACACACCGGGGCTAATTGACAGTGAGTAATATCTACACACTGCGGCTAACTGACAGTGAGTAATATCTACACACCAGGGCTAACTGACAGTGAGTAATATCTACACACCAGGGCTAACTGACAGTGAGTAATATCTACACACCAGGGGTAACTGACAGTGGGTAATATCTACACACTGGGGCTAACTGACAGTGAGTAATATCACACTAGGGCTAACTGACAGTGAGTAATATCTACACACTGGGGCTAACTGACAGTGAGTAATATCTACACACCGGGGTTAACTGACAGTGAGTAATATCTACACACCGGGGCTAACTGACAGTGAGTAATATCTACACACCAGGGCTAACTGACAGTGAGTAATATCTACACACCAGGGCTAACTGACAGTGAGTAATATCTACACACCAGGGCTAACTGACAGTGAGTAATATCTACACAACAGGGCTAAGTGACAGTGAGTAATATCGACACACCGGGGCTAATTGACAGTGAGTAATATCTACACACTGGGGCTAACTGACAGTGAGTAATATCTACACACCAGGGCTAACTGACAGTGAGTAATATCGACACACCGGGGCTAATTGACAGTGAGTAATATCTACACAACGGGGCTAACTGACAGTGAGTAATATCTACACACCAGGGCTAACTGACAGTGAGTAATATCTACACACCGGGGCTAACTGACAGTGAGTAATATCTACACACTGGGGCTAACTGACAGTGAGTAATATCTGCACACCGGGGCTAACTGACAGTGAGTAATATCTACACACTGGGGCTAACTGACAGTGAGTAACATCTACACACTGGGGCTAACTGACAGTGAGTAATATCTACACACTGGGGCTTACTGATAGTGAGTAATATCTACACACCAGGGCTAACTGACAGTGAGTAATATCTACACACCAGGGCTAACTGACAGTGAGTAATATCTACACACCGGGGCTAACTGACAGTGAGTAATATCTACACACCGGGGCTAACTGACAGTGAGTAATATCTACACACCGGGGCTAACTGACAGTGAGTAATATCTACACACCGGGGCTAACTGACAGTGAGTAACATCTACACACTGGGGCTAACTGACAGCGAGTAATATCTACACACTGGGGCTTACTGACAGTGAGTAATATCTACACACCAGGGCTAACTGACAGTGAGTAATATCTACACACCAGGGCTAACTGACAGTGAGTAATATCTACACACCAGGGCTAATTGACAGTGAGTAATATCTACACACCGGGGCTAACTGACAGTGAGTAATATCTATACACCAGGGCTAACTGAGAGTGAGTAATATCTACACACTGGGGCTAACTGACAGTGGGTAATATCTACACACCGGAGCTAACTGACAGTGAGTAATATCACACTAGGGCTAACTGACAGTGAGTAATATCTACACACCGGGGCTAACTGACAGTGAGTAATATCTACACACCGGGGCTAACTGACAGTTAGTAATATCACACTAGGGCTAACTGACAGTGAGTAATATCTACAAACCGGGGCTAACTGACAGTGAGTAATATCTACACACCGGGGCTAACTGACAGTGAGTAATATCTACACACCGGGGCTAACTGACAGTAAGTAATATCTACACACCGGGGCTAACTGACAGTGAGTAATATCTATACACTGGGGCTAACTGACAGTGAGTAATATCTACACACTGGGGCTTACTGACAGTGAGTAATATCTACACACCAGGGCTAACTGACAGTGAGTAATATCTACACACCAGGGCTAACTGACAGTGAGTAATACCTACACACGGGGGCTAATTGACAGTGAGTAATATCTACACACCGGGGCTAACTGACAGTGAGTAATATCTACACACCAGGGCAAACTGACAGTGAGTAATATCTACACACCAGGTATAACTGACAGTGAGTAATATCTACACACCGGGGATAACTGACAGTGAGTAATATCACACTCGGGCTAACTGACAGTGAGTAATATCTGCACACCGGGGCTAACTGACAGTGAGTAATATCTACACACCGGGGCTAACTGACAGTGAGTAATATCTAAACACCGGGGCTAACTGACAGTGAGTAATATCTACACACGAGGGCTAACTGACAGTGAGTAATATCTACACAGCAGGGCTAACTGACAGTGAGTAATATCTACACAACAGGGCTAACTGACAGTGAGTAATATCTACACACCGGGGCTAACTGACAGTGAGTAATATCTGCACACCGGGGCTAACTGACAGTGAGTAATATCTACACACCGGGGCTAACTGACAGTGAGTAATATCTAAACACCGGGGCTAACTGACAGTGAGTAATATCTACACACGAGGGCTAACTGACAGTGAGTAATATCTACACAGCAGGGCTAACTGACAGTGAGTAATATCTACACAACAGGGCTAACTGACAGTGAGTAATATCAACACACCGGGGCTAATTGACAGTGAGTAATATCTACACACTGGGGCTAACTGACAGTGATAATATCTGCACACCAGGGCTAACTGACAGTGAGTAATATCTACACACCAGGGCTAACTGACAGTGAGTAATATCTACACACCAGGGCTAACTGACAGTGAGTAATATCTACACACCAGGGCTAACTGACAGTGAGTAATACCTACACACGGGGGCTAATTGACAGTGAGTAATATCTACACACCGGGGCTAACTGACAGTGAGTAATATCTACACACCAGGGCAAACTGACAGTGAGTAATATCTACACACCTGGTATAACTGACAGTGAGTAATATCTACACACCGGGGATAACTGACAGTGAGTAATATCACACTCGGGCTAACTGACAGTGAGTAATATCTGCACACCGGGGCTAACTGACAGTGAGTAATATCTACACACCGGGGCTAACTGACAGTGAGTAATATCTAAACACCGGGGCTAACTGACAGTGAGTAATATCTACACACGAGGGCTAACTGACAGTGAGTAATATCTACACAGCAGGGCTAACTGACAGTGAGTAATATCTACACAACAGGGCTAACTGACAGTGAGTAATATCTACACACCGGGGCTAACTGACAGTGAGTAATATCTGCACACCGGGGCTAACTGACAGTGAGTAATATCTACACACCGGGGCTAACTGACAGTGAGTAATATCTAAACACCGGGGCTAACTGACAGTGAGTAATATCTACACACGAGGGCTAACTGACAGTGAGTAATATCTACACAGCAGGGCTAACTGACAGTGAGTAATATCTACACAACAGGGCTAACTGACAGTGAGTAATATCAACACACCGGGGCTAATTGACAGTGAGTAATATCTACACACTGGGGCTAACTGACAGTGATAATATCTGCACACCAGGGCTAACTGACAGTGAGTAATATCTACACACCAGGGCTAACTGACAGTGAGTAATATCTACACACCAGGGCCAACTGACAGTGAGTAATATCTACACACCGGGGCTAACTGACAGTGAGTAATATCTACACACCGGGGCTAACTGACAGTGAGTAATATCTACACACCAGGGCTAAGTGACAGTGAGTAATATCTACACACCGGGGCTAACTGACAGTGAGTAATATCTACACACTGCGGCTAACTGACAGTGAGTAATATCTACACACCAGGGCTAACTGACAGTGAGTAATATCTACACACCGGGGCTAACTGACAGTGAGTAATATCTACACACTGGGGCTAACTGACAGTGAGTAATATCTACACACAAGGGCTAACTGACAGTGAATAATATCGACACACCGGGGCTAATTGACAGTGAGTAATATCTACACACCAGGGCTAACTGACAGTGAGAAATATCTACACACCGGGGCTAACTGACAGTGAGTAATATCTACACAACAGGGCTAACTGACAGTGAGTAATATCTACACACCAGGGCTAACTGACAGTGAGTAATATCTACACACTGGGGCTAACTGACAGTGAGTAATATCAACACACCGGGGCTAACTGACAGTGAGTAATATCTACACACCAGGGCTAACTGACAGTGAGTAATATCTACACACCAGGGCTAACTGACAGTGAGTAATATCTACACACTGCGGCTAACTTACAGTGAGTAATATCTACACACCAGGGCTAACTGACAGTGAGAAATATCTACACACCGGGGCTAACTGACAGTGAGTAATATCTACACACCAGGGCTAACTGACAGTGAGTAATATCTACACACCAGGGCTAACTGACAGTGAGTAATATCTACACACTGGGGCTAACTGACAGTGAGTAATATCAACACACCGGGGCTAACTGACAGTGAGTAATATCTACACACCGGGGCTAACTGACAGTGAGTAATATCTACACACCAGGGCTAACTGACAGTGAGTAATATCTACACACCAGGGCTAACTGACAGTAAGTAATATCTACACACCAGGGGTAACTGACAGTGGGTAATATCTACACACTGGGGCTAACTGACAGTGAGTAATATCACACTAGGGCTAACTGACAGTGAGTAATATCTACACACCGGGGCTAACTGACAGTGAGTAATATCTACACACCGGGGTTAACTGACAGTGAGTAATATCTACACACCGGGGCTAACTGACAGTGAGTAATATCTACACACCAGGGCTAACTGACAGTGAGTAATATCTACACACCAGAGCTAACTGACAGTGAGTAATATCTACACACCAGGGCTAACTGACAGTGAGTAATATCTACACAACAGGGCTAAGTGACAGTGAGTAATATCGACACACCGGGGCTAATTGACAGTGAGTAATATCTACACACTGGGGCTAACTGACAGTGAGTAATATCTACACACCAGGGCTAACTGACAGTGAGTAATATCGACACACCGGGGCTAATTGACAGTGAGTAATATCTACACAACGGGGCTAACTGACAGTGAGTAATATCTACACACCAGGGCTAACTGACAGTGAGTAATATCTACACACCGGGGCTAACTGACAGTGAGTAATATCTACACACTGGGGCTAACTGACAGTGAGTAATATCTGCACACCGGGGCTAACTGACAGTGAGTAATATCTACACACTGGGGCTAACTGACAGTGAGTAACATCTACACACTGGGGCTAACTGACAGTGAGTAATATCTACACACTGGGGCTTACTGACAGTGAGTAATATCTACACACCAGGGCTAACTGACAGTGAGTAATATCTACACACCAGGGCTAACTGACAGTGAGTAATATCTACACACCGGGGCTAACTGACAGTGAGTAATATCTACACACCGGGGCTAACTGACAGTGAGTAATATCTACACACCGGGGCTAACTGACAGTGAGTAATATCTACACACCGGGGCTAACTGACAGTGAGTAACATCTACACACTGGGGCTAACTGACAGCGAGTAATATCTACACACTGGGGCTTACTGACAGTGAGTAATATCTACACACCAGGGCTAACTGACAGTGAGTAATATCTACACACCAGGGCTAACTGACAGTGAGTAATATCTACACACCAGGGCTAATTGACAGTGAGTAATATCTACACACCGGGGCTAACTGACAGTGAGTAATATCTATACACCAGGGCTAACTGAGAGTGAGTAATATCTACACACTGGGGCTAACTGACAGTGGGTAATATCTACACACCGGAGCTAACTGACAGTGGGTAATATCTACACACTGGGGCTAACTGACAGTGAGTAATATCACACTAGGGCTAACTGACAGTGAGTAATATCTACACACCGGGGCTAACTGACAGTGAGTAATATCTACACACCGGGGTTAACTGACAGTGAGTAATATCTACACACCGGGGCTAACTGACAGTGAGTAATATCTACACACCAGGGCTAACTGACAGTGAGTAATATCTACACACCAGAGCTAACTGACAGTGAGTAATATCTACACACCAGGGCTAACTGACAGTGAGTAATATCTACACAACAGGGCTAAGTGACAGTGAGTAATATCGACACACCGGGGCTAATTGACAGTGAGTAATATCTACACACTGGGGCTAACTGACAGTGAGTAATATCTACACACCAGGGCTAACTGACAGTGAGTAATATCGACACACCGGGGCTAATTGACAGTGAGTAATATCTACACACCAGGGCTAACTGACAGTGAGTAATATCTACACACCGGGGCTAACTGACAGTGAGTAATATCTACACACTGGGGCTAACTGACAGTGAGTAATATCTGCACACCGGGGCTAACTGACAGTGAGTAATATCTACACACTGGGGCTAACTGACAGTGAGTAACATCTACACACTGGGGCTAACTGACAGTGAGTAATATCTACACACTGGGGCTTACTGACAGTGAGTAATATCTACACACCAGGGCTAACTGACAGTGAGTAATATCTACACACCAGGGCTAACTGACAGTGAGTAATATCTACACACCGGGGCTAACTGACAGTGAGTAATATCTACACACCGGGGCTAACTGACAGTGAGTAATATCTACACACCGGGGCTAACTGACAGTGAGTAATATCTAGACACCGGGGCTAACTGACAGTGAGTAACATCTACACACTGGGGCTAACTGACAGCGAGTAATATCTACACACTGGGGCTTACTGACAGTGAGTAATATCTGCACACCAGGGCTAACTGACAGTGAGTAATATCTACACACCAGGGCTAACTGACAGTGAGTAATATCTACACACCAGGGCTAATTGACAGTGAGTAATATCTACACACCGGGGCTAACTGACAGTGAGTAATATCTATACACCAGGGCTAACTGAGAGTGAGTAATATCTACACACTGGGGCTAACTGACAGTGGGTAATATCTACACACCGGAGCTAACTGACAGTGAGTAATATCACACTAGGGCTAACTGACAGTGAGTAATATCTACACACCGGGGCTAACTGACAGTGAGTAATATCTACACACCGGGGCTAACTTACAGTTAGTAATATCACACTAGGGCTAACTGACAGTGAGTAATATCTACAAACCGGGGCTAACTGACAGTGAGTAATATCTACACACCGGGGCTAACTGACAGTGAGTAATATCTACACACCGGGGCTAACTGACAGTAAGTAATATCTACACACCGGGGCTAACTGACAGTGAGTAATATCTATACACTGGGGCTAACTGACAGTGAGTAATATCTACACACTGGGGCTTACTGACAGTGAGTAATATCTACACACCAGGGCTAACTGACAGTGAGTAATATCTACACACCAGGGCTAACTGACAGTGAGTAATACCTACACACAGGGGCTAATTGACAGTGAGTAATATCTACACACCGGGGCTAACTGACAGTGAGTAATATCTACACACCAGGGCAAACTGACAGTGAGTAATATCTACACACCAGGTATAACTGACAGTGAGTAATATCTACACACCAGGACTAACTGACAGTGAGTAATATCTACACACCGGGGCTAACTGACAGTGAGTAATATCTACACACCAGGGCTAACTGACAGTGAGTAATATCTACACACCGGGGCTAACTGACAGTGAGTAATATCTACACACTGGGGCTAACTGACAGTGAGTAATATCTACACACTGGGGCTTACTGACAGTGAGTAATATCTACACACAAGGGCTAACTGACAGTGAGTAATATCTACACACCAGGGCTAACTGACAGTGAGTAATATCTACACACCAGGGCTAATTGACAGTGAGTAATGTCTACACACCGGGGCTAACTGACAGTGAGTAATATCTACACACCAGGGCTAACTGACAGTGAGTAATATCTACACACTGGGGCTAACTGACAGTGGGTAATATCTACACACCGGGGATAACTGACAGTGAGTAATATCACACTCGGGCTAACTGACAGTGAGTAATATCTGCACACCGGGGCTAACTGACAGTGAGTAATATCTACACACCGGGGCTAACTAACAGTGAGTAATATCTACACACCGGGGCTAACTGACAGTGAGTAATATCTACACACGAGGGCTAACTGACAGTGAGTAATATCTACACACCAGGGCTAACTGACAGTGAGTAATATCTACACAACAGGGCTAACTGACAGTGAGTAATATCAACACACCGGGGCTAATTGACAGTGAGTAATATCTACACACTGGGGCTAACTGACAGTGAGTAATATCTACACACCGGGGCTAACTGACAGTGAGTAATATCTACACAACAGGGCTAACTGACAGTGAGTAATATCAACACACCGGGGCTAATTGACACTGAGTAATATCTACACACCGGGGCTAACTGACAGTGAGTAATATCTACACACCGGGGCTAACTGACAGTGAGTAATATCTACACACGAGGGCTAACTGACAGTGAGTAATATCTACACACCGGGGCTAACTGACAGTGAGTAATATCAACACAACAGGGCTAACTGACCGTGAGTAATATCTACACAACAGGGCTAACTGACAGTGAGTAATATCAACACACCGGGGCTAATTGACAGTGAGTAATATCTACACACTGGGGCTAACTGACAGTGAGTAATATCTACACACCAGGGCTAACTGACAGTGAGTAATATCTACACACTGGGGCTAACTTACAGTGAGTAATATCTACACACCGGGGCTAACTGACAGTGAGTAATATCAACACACCGGGGCTAACTGACAGTGAGTAATATCTACACACCGGGGCTAACTGACAGTGAGTAATATCTACACACTGCGGCTAACTGACAGTGAGTAATATCTACACACCAGGGCTAACTTACAGTGATAATATCTACACACCAGGGCTAACTGACAGTGAGTAATATCTACACACCAGGGCTAACTGACAGTGAGTAATATCTACACACCGGGGCTAACTGACAGTGAGTAATATCTACACACTGGGGCTAACTGACAGTGAGTAATATCTGCACACCGGGGCTAACTGACAGTGAGTAATATCTACACACCAGGGCTAACTGACAGTGAGTAATATCTACACACCAGGGCTAATTGACAGTGAGTAATGTCTACACACCGGGGCTAACTGACAGTGAGTAATATCTACACACCGGGGCTAACTGACAGTGAGTAATATCTACACACTGCGGCTAACTGACAGTGAGTAATATCTACACACCAGGGCTAACTGACAGTGAGTAATATCTGCACACCGGGGCTAACTGACAGTGAGTAATATCTGCACACCGGTGCTAACTGACAGTGAGTAATATCTACACACCAGGGCTAACTGACAGTGAGTAATATCTACACACTGGGGCTAACTGACAGTGAGTAATATCTGCACACCGGGGCTAACTGACAGTGAGTAATATCTACACACCAGGGCTAACTGACAGTGAGTAATATCTACACACCAGGGCTAATTGACAGTGAGTAATGTCTACACACCGGGGCTAACTGACAGTGAGTAATATCTACACACCAGGGCTAACTGACAGTGAGTAATATCTACACACTGGGGCTAACTGACAGTGGGTAATATCTACACACCGGGGATAACTGACAGTGAGTAATATCACACTCGGGCTAACTGACAGTGAGTAATATCTGCACACCGGGGCTAACTGACAGTGAGTAATATCTACACACCGGGGCTAACTGACAGTGAGTAATATCTACACACCAGGGCTAACTGACAGTGAGTAATATCTACACACCAGGGCTAATTGACAGTGAGTAATGTCTACACACCGGGGCTAACTGACAGTGAGTAATATCAACACACCGGGGCTAACTGACAGTGAGTAATATCTACACACCGGGGCTAACTGACAGTGAGTAATATCTACACACTGCGGCTAACTGACAGTGAGTAATATCTACACACCAGGGCTAACTTACAGTGATAATATCTACACACCAGGGCTAACTGACAGTGAGTAATATCTGCACACCGGGGCTAACTGACAGTGAGTAATATCTACACACTGGGGCTAACTGACAGTGAGTAATATCTGCACACCAGGGCTAATTGACAGTGAGTAATGTCTACACACCGGGGCTAACTGACAGTGAGTAATATCAACACACCGGGGCTAACTGACAGTGAGTAATATCTACACACCGGGGCTAACTGACAGTGAGTAATATCTACACACTGCGGCTAACTGACAGTGAGTAATATCTACACACCAGGGCTAACTTACAGTGATAATATCTACACACCAGGGCTAACTGACAGTGAGTAATATCTGCACACTGGGGCTAACTGACAGTGAGTAATATCTACACACTGGGGCTAACTGACAGAGAGTAATATCTGCACACCGGGGCTAACTGACAGTGAGTAATATCTACACACCAGGGCTAACTGACAGTGAGTAATATCTGCACACCGGGGCTAACTGACAGTGAGTAATATCTACACACCGGGGCTAACTGACAGTGAGTAATATCTACACACTGCGGCTAACTGACAGTGAGTAATATCTACACACCAGGGCTAACTGACAGTGAGTAATATCTACACACCAGGGCTAACTGACAGTGAGTAATATCTACACACCGGGGCTAACTGACAGTGAGTAATATCTACACACCAGGGCTAACTGACAGTGAGAAATATCTACACACCGGGGCTAACTGACAGTGAGTAATATCTACACACCAGGGCTAACTGACAGTGAGTAATATCTACACACCAGGGCTAACTGACTGTGAGTAATATCTACACACTGGGGCTAACTGACAGTGAGTAATATCAACACACCGGGGCTAACTGACAGTGAGTAATATCTACACACTGGGGCTAACTGACAGTGAGTAATATCTACACACCAGGGCTAACTGACAGTGAGTAATATCTACACACCAGGGCTAACTGACAGTGAGTAATATCTACACACTGCGGCTAACTGACAGTGAGTAATATCTACACACAAGGGCTAACTGACAGTGATAATATCTACACACCGGGGCTAACTGACAGTGAGTAATATCTACACACCAGGGCTAACTGACAGTGAGAAATATCTACACACCGGGGCTAACTGACAGTGAGTAATATCTACACACCAGGGCTAACTGACAGTGAGTAATATCTACACACCAGGGCTAACTGACAGTGAGTAATATCTACACACCGGGGCTAACTGACAGTGAGTAATATCTGCACACCGGGGCTAACTGACAGTGAGTAATATCTACACACCAGGGCTAACTGACAGTGAGTAATATCTACACACCAGGGCTAACTGACAGTGAGTAATATCTACACACCAGGGCTAACTGACAGTGAGTAATATCTACACACCGGGGCTAACTGACAGTGAGTAATATCTACACACCAGGGCTAACTGACAGTGAGTAATATCTACACACCAGGGCTAACTGACAGTGAGTAATATCTACACACCGGGGCTAACTGACAGTGAGTAATATCTGCACACCGGGGCTAACTGACAGTGAGTAATATCTACACACCGGGGCTAACTGACAGTGAGTAATATCTACACAATGGAGCTAACTGACAGTGAGTAATATCAACACACCGGGGCTAACTGACAGTGAGTAATATCTACACACCGGGGCTAACTGACAGTGAGTAATATCTACACACCAGGGCTAACTGACAGTGAGTAATATCTACACACCAGGGCTAACTGACAGTGAGTAATATCTACACACCAGGGGTAACTGACAGTGGGTAATATCTACACACTGGGGCTAACTGACAGTGAGTAATATCACACTAGGGCTAACTGACAGTGAGTAATATCTACACACCGGGGCTAACTGACAGTGAGTAATATCTACACACCGGGGTTAACTGACAGTGAGTAATATCTACACACCGGGGCTAACTGACAGTGAGTAATATCTACACACCAGGGCTAACTGACAGTGAGTAATATCTACACACCAGGGCTAACTGACAGTGAGTAATATCTACACACTGGGGCTAACTGACAGTGAGAAATATCTACACACTGGGGCTAACTGACAGTGAGTAATATCTACACACCGGGGCTAACTGACAGTGAGTAATATCTACACACCAGGGCTAACTGACAGTGAGTAATATCTACACACTGGGGCTAACTGACAGTGAGAAATATCTACACACCGGGGCTAACTGACAGTGAGTAATATCTACACACCAGGGCTAACTGACAGTGAGAAATATCTACACACCGGGGCTAACTGACAGTGAGTAATATCTACACACCAGGGCTAACTGACAGTGAGTAATATCTACACACCAGGGCTAACTGACAGTGAGTAATATCTACACACTGGGGCTAACTGACAGTGAGTAATATCAACACACCGGGGCTAACTGACAGTGAGTAATATCTACACACTGGGGCTAACTGACAGTGAGTAATATCTACACACCAGGGCTAACTGACAGTGAGTAACATCTACACACCAGGGCTAACTGACAGTGAGTAATATCTACACACCAGGGCTAACTGACAGTGATAATATCTACACACCGGGGCTAACTGACAGTGAGTAATATCTACACACCGGGGCTAACTGACAGTGAGTAATATCTACACACCAGGGCTAACTGACAGTGAGTAATATCTACACACCAGGGCTAACTGACAGTGAGTAATATCTACACACCAGGGCTAACTGACAGTGAGTAATATCTACACACCGGGGCTAACTGACAGTGAGTAATATCTACACACCAGGGCTAACTGACAGTGAGTAATATCTACACACCAGGGGTAACTGACAGTGGGTAATATCTACACACTGGGGCTAACTGACAGTGATAATATCTACACACCAGGGCTAACTGACAGTGAGTAATATCTACACACCAGGGCTAACTGACAGTGAGTAATATCTACACACCAGGGGTAACTGACAGTGAGTAATATCTACACACTGGGGCTAACTGACAGTGAGTAATATCTACACACCAGGGCTAACTGACAGTGAGTAATATCTACACACCAGGGGTAACTGACAGTGAGTAATATCTACACACCAGGGCTAACTGACAGTGAGAAATATCTACACACCGGGGCTAACTGACAGTGAGTAATATCTACACACCAGGGCTAACTGACAGTGAGTAATATCTACACACCAGGGCTAACTGACAGTGAGTAATATCTACACACTGGGGCTAACTGACAGTGAGTAATATCAACACACCGGGGCTAACTGACAGTGAGTAATATCTACACACCGGGGCTAACTGACAGTGAGTAATATCTACACACCAGGGCTAACTGACAGTGAGTAATATCTACACACCAGGGCTAACTGACAGTGAGTAATATCTACACACCAGGGGTAACTGACAGTGGGTAATATCTACACACTGGGGCTAACTGACAGTGAGTAATATCACACTAGGGCTAACTGACAGTGAGTAATATCTACACACCGGGGCTAACTGACAGTGAGTAATATCTACACACCGGGGTTAACTGACAGTGAGTAATATCTACACACCGGGGCTAACTGACAGTGAGTAATATCTACACACCAGGGCTAACTGACAGTGAGTAATATCTACACACCAGGGCTAACTGACAGTGAGTAATATCTACACACCAGGGCTAACTGACAGTGAGTAATATCTACACAACAGGGCTAAGTGACAGTGAGTAATATCGACACACCGGGGCTAATTGACAGTGAGTAATATCTACACACTGGGGCTAACTGACAGTGAGTAATATCTACACACCAGGGCTAACTGACAGTGAGTAATATCGACACACCGGGGCTAATTGACAGTGAGTAATATCTACACAACGGGGCTAACTGACAGTGAGTAATATCTACACACCAGGGCTAACTGACAGTGAGTAATATCTACACACCGGGGCTAACTGACAGTGAGTAATATCTACACACTGGGGCTAACTGACAGTGAGTAATATCTGCACACCGGGGCTAACTGACAGTGAGTAATATCTACACACTGGGGCTAACTGACAGTGAGTAACATCTACACACTGGGGCTAACTGACAGTGAGTAATATCTACACACTGGGGCTTACTGACAGTGAGTAATATCTACACACCAGGGCTAACTGACAGTGAGTAATATCTATACACCAGGGCTAACTGACAGTGAGTAATATCTAAACACTGGGGCTAACTGACAGTGGGTAATATCTACACACCGGAGCTAACTGACAGTGAGTAATATCACACTAGGGCTAACTGACAGTGAGTAATATCTACACACCAGGTATAACTGACAGTGAGTAATATCTACACACCAGGACTAACTGACAGTGAGTAATATCTACACACCGGGGCTAACTGACAGTGAGTAATATCTACACACCGGGGCTAACTGACAGTGAGTAATATCTACACACCGGGGCTAACTGACAGTGAGTAATATCTACACACTGGGGCTAACTGACAGTGAGTAATATCTACACACTGGGGCTTACTGTCAGTGAGTAATATCTACACACAAGGGCTAACTGACAGTGAGTAATATCTACACACCAGGGCTAACTGACAGTGAGTAATATCTACACACCAGGGCTAATTGACAGTGAGTAATGTCTACACACCGGGGCTAACTGACAGTGAGTAATATCTACACACCAGGGCTAACTGACAGTGAGTAATATCTACACACTGGGGCTAACTGACAGTGGGTAATATCTACACACCGGGGATAACTGACAGTGAGTAATATCACACTCGGGCTAACTGACAGTGAGTAATATCTGCACACCGGGGCTAACTGACAGTGAGTAATATCTACACACCGGGGCTAACTGACAGTGAGTAATATCTACACACCGGGGCTAACTGACAGTGAGTAATATCTACACACGAGGGCTAACTGACAGTGAGTAATATCTACACACCAGGGCTAACTGACAGTGAGTAATATCTACACAACAGGGCTAACTGACAGTGAGTAATATCAACACACCGGGGCTAATTGACAGTGAGTAATATCTACACACTGGGGCTAACTGACAGTGAGTAATATCTACACACCAGGGCTAACTGACAGTGAGTAATATCTACACACCGGGGCTAACTGACAGTGAGTAATATCTACACAACAGGGCTAACTGACAGTGAGTAATATCAACACACCGGGGCTAATTGACAGTGAGTAATATCTACACACCGGGGCTAACTGACAGTGAGTAATATCTACACACCGGGGCTAACTGACAGTGAGTAATATCAACACAACAGGGCTAACTGACAGTGAGTAATATCTACACAACAGGGCTAACTGACAGTGAGTAATATCAACACACCGGGGCTAATTGACAGTGAGTAATATCTACACACCGGGGGTAACAGACAGTGATAATATCTACACACCAGGGCTAACTGACAGTGAGTAATATCTACACACCGGGGCTAACTGACAGTGAGTAATATCAACACAACAGGGCTAACTGACAGTGAGTAATATCTACACAACAGGGCTAACTGACAGTGAGTAATATCAACACACCGGGGCTAATTGACAGTGAGTAATATCTACACACTGGGGCTAACTGACAGTGAGTAATATCTACACACCAGGGCTAACTGACAGTGAGTAATATCTACACACTGGGGCTAACTTACAGTGAGTAATATCTACACACCGGGGCTAACTGACAGTGAGTAATATCAACACACCGGGGCTAACTGACAGTGAGTAATATCTACACACCGGGGCTAACTGACAGTGAGTAATATCTACACACCAGGGCTAACTGACAGTGAGTAATATCTACACACCGGGGCTAACTGACAGTGAGTAATATCTACACAACAGGGCTAACTGACAGTGAGTAATATCAACACACCGGGGCTAATTGACAGTGAGTAATATCTACACACCGGGGCTAACTGACAGTGAATAATATCTACACACCGGGGCTAACTGACAGTGAGTAATATCAACACAACAGGGCTAACTGACAGTGAGTAATATCTACACAACAGGGCTAACTGACAGTGAGTAATATCAACACACCGGGGCTAATTGACAGTGAGTAATATCTACACACCGGGGGTAACAGACAGTGATAATATCTACACACCAGGGCTAACTGACAGTGAGTAATATCTACACACCGGGGCTAACTGACAGTGAGTAATATCTACACAACAGGGCTAACTGACAGTGAGTAATATCAACACACCGGGGCTAATTGACAGTGAGTAATATCTACACACCGGGGCTAACTGACAGTGAGTAATATCTACACACCGGGGCTAACTGACAGTGAGTAATATCAACACAACAGGGCTAACTGACAGTGAGTAATATCTACACAACAGGGCTAACTGACAGTGAGTAATATCAACACACCGGGGCTAATTGACAGTGAGTAATATCTACACACCGGGGGTAACAGACAGTGATAATATCTACACACCGGGGCTAACTGACAGTGAGTAATATCTACACACCGGGGCTAACTGACAGTGAGTAATATCAACACACCAGGGCTAACTGACAGTGAGTAATATCTACACAACAGGGCTAACTGACAGTGAGTAATATCAACACACCGGGGCTAATTGACAGTGAGTAATATCTACACACTGGGGCTAACTGACAGTGAGTAATATCTACACACCAGGGCTAACTGACAGTGAGTAATATCTACACACTGGGGCTAACTTACAGTGAGTAATATCTACACACCGGGGCTAACTGACAGTGAGTAATATCAACACACCGGGGCTAACTGACAGTGAGTAATATCTACACACCGGGGCTAACTGACAGTGAGTAATATCTACACACTGCGGCTAACTGACAGTGAGTAATATCTACACACCAGGGCTAACTTACAGTGATAATATCTACACACCAGGGCTAACTGACAGTGAGTAATATCTACACACCGGGGCTAACTGACAGTGAGTAATATCTACACACTGGGGCTAACTGACAGTGAGTAATATCTGCACACCGGTGCTAACTGACAGTGAGTAATATCTACACACCAGGGCTAACTGACAGTGAGTAATATCTACACACCAGGGCTAACTGACAGTGAGTAATATCTACACACCGGGGCTAACTGACAGTGAGTAATATCTACACACTGGGGCTAACTGACAGTGAGTAATATCTGCACACCGGGGCTAACTGACAGTGAGTAATATCTACACACCAGGGCTAACTGACAGTGAGTAATATCTACACACCAGGGCTAACTGACAGTGAGTAATATCTACACACCAGGGCTAACTGACAGTGAGTAATATCTACACATCTGGGCTAACTGACAGTGAGTAATATCGACACACCGGGGCTAATTGACAGTGAGTAATATCTACACACTGGGGCTAACTGACAGTGAGTAATATCTACACACCAGGGCTAACTGACAGTGAGTAATATCTACACACCAGGGCTAACTGACAGTGAATAATATCTACACACCAGGGCTAACTGACAGTGAGTAATATCGACACACCGGGGCTAATTGACAGTGAGTAATATCTACACACCGGGGCTAACTGACAGTGAGTAATATCTACACACCGGGGCTAACTTACAGTGAGTAATATCCGCACGCCGGGGCAAACTGACAGTCAGTAATATCTACACACCAGGGCTAACTGACAGTGAGTAATATCTACACACCAGGGCTAACTGACAGTGAGTAATATCTACACATCAGGGCTAACTGACAGTGAGTAATATCTACACATCAGGGCTAACTGACAGTGAGTAATATCTACACACCGGGGCTAACTGACAGTGAGTAATATCTACACACCGGGGCTAACTGACAGTGAGTAACATCTACACACTGGGGCTAACTGACAGTGAGTAATATCTACACACTGGGGCTTACTGACAGTGAGTAATATCTACACACCAGGGCTAAATGACAGTGAGTAATATCTACACACCAGGGCTAACTGACAGTGAGTAATATCTACACACCAGGGCTAATTGACAGTGAGTAATATCTACACACCGGGGCTAACTGACAGTGAGTAATATCTATACACCAGGGCTAACTGAGAGTGAGTAATATCTACACACTGGGGCTAACTGACAGTGGGTAATATCTACACATCGGAGCTAACTGACAGTGAGTAATATCACACTAGGGCTAACTGACAGTGAGTAATATCTACACACCGGGGCTAACTGACAGTGAGTAATATCTACACACGGGGGCTAACTGACAGTGAGTAATATCACACTAGGGCTAACTGACAGTGAGTAATATCTACAAACCGGGGCTAACTGACAGTGAGTAATATCTACACACCGGGGCAAACTGACAGTGAGTAATATCTACACACCGGGGCTAACTGACAGTGAGTAATATCTACACACCGGGGCTAACTGACAGTGAGTAATATCTACACACCGGGGCTAACTGACAGTGAGTAATATCTACACATCAGGGCTAACTGACAGTGAGTAATATCGACACACTGGGGCTTACTGACAGTGAGTAATATCTACACACCAGGGCTAACTGACAGTGAGTAATATCTACACACCAGGGCTAACTGACAGTGAGTAATACCTACACACGGGGGCTAATTGACAGTGAGTAATATCTACACACCGGGGCTAACTGACAGTGAGTAATATCTACACACCAGGGCTAACTGACAGTGAGTAATATCTACACACCAGGTATAACTGACAGTGAGTAATATCTACACACCAGGACTAACTGAAAGTGAGTAATATCTACACACCGGGGCTAACTGACAGTGAGTAATATCTACACACCGGGGCTAACTGACAGTGAGTAATATCTACACATCAGGGCTAACTGACAGTGAGTAATATCTACACACCAGGGCTAAATGACAGTGAGTAATATCTACACACCAGGGCTAACTGACAGTGAGTAATATCTACACACCAGGGCTAATTGACAGTGAGTAATATCTACACACCGGGGTTAACTGACAGTGAGTAATATCTATACACCAGGGCTAACTGAGAGTGAGTAATATCTACACACTGGGGCTAACTGACAGTGGGTAATACCTACACACGAGGGCTAACTGACAGTGAGTAATATCTACACACCAGGGCTAACTGACAGTGAGTAATATCTACACAACAGGGCTAACTGACAGTGAGTAATATCTACACAACAGGGCTAACTGACAGTGAGTAATATCTACACACCGGGGCTAACTGACAGTGAGTAATATCTACACACCGGGGCTAACTGACAGTGAGTAATATCTACACACCAGGGCTAACTGACAGTGAGTAATATCTACACACCAGGGCTAACTGACAGTGATAATATCTACACACCAGGGCTAACTGACAGTGAGTAATATCTACACACCAGGGCTAACTGACAGTGAGTAATATCTACACACCGGGGCTAACTGACAGTGAGTAATATCTAAACACCAGGGCTAACTGACAGTGAGTAATATCTACACACCAGGGCTAACTGACAGTGAGTAATATCTACACACCAGGGCTAACTGACAGTGAGTAATATCTACACACCAGGGCTAACTGACAGTGATAATATCTACACACCAGGGCTAACTGACAGTGAGTAATATCTACACACCGGGGCTAACTGACAGTGAGTAATATCTACACACCAGGGCTAACTGACGGTGAGTAATATCTACACACTGGGGCTAATTGACAGTGAGTAATATCTACACACCGGGGTTAACTGACAGTGAGTAATATCTATACACCAGGGCTAACTGAGAGTGAGTAATATCTACAGACTGGGGCTAACTGACAGTGGGTAATATCTACACACGAGGGCTAACTGACAGTGAGTAATATCTACACACCAGGGCTAACTGACAGTGAGTAATATCTACACAACAGGGCTAACTGACAGTGAGTAATATCTACACAACAGGGCTAACTGACAGTGAGTAATATCTACACACCGGGGCTAACTGACAGTGAGTAATATCTACACACCGGGGCTAACTGACAGTGAGTAATATCTACACACCAGGGCTAACTGACAGTGAGTAATATCTACACACCAGGGCTAACTGACAGTGGGTAATATCTACACACGAGGGCTAACTGACAGTGAGTAATATCTACACACCAGGGCTAACTGACAGTGAGTAATATCTACACAACAGGGCTAACTGACAGTGAGTAATATCTACACACCGGGGCTAACTGACAGTGAGTAATATCTACACACCAGGGCTAACTGACAGTGATAATATCTACACACCAGGGCTAACTGACAGTGAGTAATATCTACACACCGGGGCTAACTGACAGTGAGTAATATCTACACACCAGGGCTAACTGACAGTGATAATATCTACACACCAGGGCTAACTGACAGTGAGTAATATCTACACACCAGGGCTAACTGACAGTGAGTAATATCTACACACCAGGGCTAACTGACAGTGAATAATATCTACACACCAGGGCTAACTGACAGTGATAATATCTACACACCAGGGCTAACTGACAGTGAGTAATATCTACACACCGGGGCTAACTGACAGTGAGTAATATCTACACACCAGGGCTAACTGACAGTGAATAATATCTACACACCAGGGGCTAACTGACAGTGAGTAATATCTACACACCAGGGCTAACTGACAGTGAGTAATATCTACACACCAGGGCTAACTGACAGTGAGTAATATCTACACACCGGGGCTAACTGACAGTGAATAATATCTACACACCAGGGGCTAACTGACAGTGAGTAATATCTACACACCAGGGCTAACTGACAGTGAGTAATATCTACACACCGGGGCTAACTGACAGTGAATAATATCTACACACTGGGGCTAACTTACAGTGAGTAATATCTACACACCGGGGCTAACTGACAGTGAGTAATATCTACACACCAGGGCTAACTGACAGTGACTAATATCTACACACCAGGGGCTAACTGACAGTGAGTAATATCTACACACCGGGGCTAACTGACAGTGACTAATATCTACACACCAGGGCTAACTGACAGTGAGTAATATCTACACACCAGGGCTAACTGACAGTGAATAATATCTACACACCAGGGGCTAACTGACAGTGAGTAATATCTACACACCACGGCTAACTGACAGTGAGTAATATCTACACACCGGGGCTAACTGACAGTGAGTAATATCTACACACCAGGGCTAACTGACAGTGAGTAATATCTACACACCGGGGCTAACTGACAGTGAGTAATATCTACACACTGGGGCTAACTGACAGTGAGTAATATCTACACACCAGGGCTAACTGACAGTGAGTAATATCTACACACCAGGGCTAACTGACAGTGAGTAATATCTACACACCAGGGCTAACTGACAGTGAGTAATATCTACACAACAGGGCTAACTGACAGTGAGTAATATCTACACACCAGGGCTAACTGACAGTGAGTAATATCTACACAACAGGGCTAACTGACAGTGAGTAATATCTACACAACAGGGGCTAACTGACAGTGACTAATATCTACACACCGGGGCTAACTGACAGTGACTAATATCTACACACCGGGGCTAACTGACAGTGAGTAATATCTACACACCAGGGGCTAACTGACAGTGAGTAATATCTACACACCAGGGCTAACTGACAGTGAGTAATATCTACACACCGGGGCTAACTGACAGTGAGTAATATCTACACACCGGGGCTAACTGACAGTGAGTAATATCTACACACCGGGGCTAACTTACAGTGAGTAATATCTACACACTGGGGCTAACTGACAGTGAGTAATATCTACACACCGGGGCTAACTGACAGTGACTAATATCTACACACCGGGGCTAACTGACAGTGACTAATATCTACACACCAGGGGCTAACTGACAGTGAGTAATATCTACACACCGGGTCTAATTGACAGTGAGTAATATCTACACACTGGGGCTAACTGACAGTCAGTAATATCTACACACCAGGGCTAACTGACAGTGAGTAATATCTACACACCGGGGCTAACTGACAGTGAGTAATATCTACACACCAGGGCTAACTGACAGTGAGTAATATCTACACACCAGGGCTAACTGACAGTGAGTAATATCTACACACCGGGGCTAACTGACAGTGACTAATATCTACACACCGGGGCTAACTGACAGTGACTAATATCTACACACCAGGGGCTAACTGACAGTGAGTAATATCTACACACCGGGGCTAATTGACAGTGAGTAATATCTACACACTGGGGCTAACTGACAGTGAGTAATATCTACACACCAGGGCTAACTGACAGTGAGTAATATCTACACACCAGGGGCTAACTGACAGTGAGTAATATCTACACACCGGGGCTAACTGACAGTGAATAATATCTACACACCAGGGCTAACTGACAGTGAGTAATATCTACACACCAGGGGCTAACTGACAGTGAGTAATATCTACACACCGGGGCTAACTGACAGTGAGTAATATCTACACACCGGGGCTAACTGACAGTGAGTAATATCTACACACCAGGGCTAACTGACAGTGACTAATATCTACACACCGGGGCTAACTGACAGTGAGTAATATCTACACATCAGGGGCTAACTGACAGTGAGTAATATCTACACACCGGGGCTAACTGACAGTGAGTAATATCTACACACCGGGGCTAACTGACAGTGACTAATATCTACACACCGGGGCTAACTGACAGTGAGTAATATCTACACACCAGGGGCTAACTGACAGTGAGTAATATCTACACACCGGGGCTAACTGACAGTGAGTAATATCTACACACCGGGGCTAACTGACAGTGAGTAATATCTACACACCAGGGCTAACTGACAGTGAGTAATATCTACACACCAGGGCTAATTGACAGTGAGTAATATCTACACACCAGGGCTAACTGACAGTGAGTAATATCTACACACCAGGGGCTAACTGACAGTGACTAATATCTACACACCAGGGCTAACTGACAGTGAGTAATATCTACACACCAGGGGCTAACTGACAGTGAGTAATATCTACACACCAGGGGCTAACTGACAGTGAGTAATATCTACACACCAGGGGCTAACTCACAGTGACTAATATCTACACACCGGGGCTAACTGACAGTGAGTAATATCTACACACCAGGGGCTAACTGACAGTGAGTAATATCTACACACCGGGGCTAACTGACAGTGAGTAATATCTACACACCGGGGCTAACTGACAGTGAGTAATATCTACACACCAGGGGCTAACTGACAGTGACTAATGTCTACACACCAGGGGCTAACTGACAGTGAGTAATATCTACACACCGGGGCTAACTGACAGTGAGTAATATCTACACACCGGGGCTAACTGACAGTGAGTAATATCTACACACCGGGGCTAACTGACAGTGACTAATATCTACACAACAGGGGCTAACTGACAGTGAGTAATATCTACACACCGGGGCTAACTGACAGTGAGTAATATCTACACACCAGGGCTAACTGACAGTGAGTAATATCTACACACCGGGGCTAACTGACAGTGAGTAATATCTACACACCAGGGCTAACTGACAGTGAGTAATAACTACACACCGGGGCTAACTGACAGTGACTAATATCTACACACCAGGGGCTAACTGACAGTGAGTAATATCTACACACCGGGGCTAACTGACAGTGAGTAATATCTACACACCGGGGCTAACTGACAGTGAGTAATATCTACACACCAGGGCTAACTGACAGTGAGTAATATCTACACACCAGGGCTAACTGACAGTGACTAATATCTACACACCGGGGCTAACTGACAGTGAGTAATATCTACACACCGGGGCTAACTGACAGTGAGTAATATCTACACACCAGGGCTAACTGACAGTGAGTAATATCTACACACCGGGGCTAACTGACAGTGACTAATATCTACACACCAGGGGCTAACTGACAGTGAGTAATATCTACACACCAGGGCTAACTGACAGTGAGTAATATCTACACACCGGGGCTAACTGACAGTGACTAATATCTACACACCGGGGCTAACTGACAGTGAGTAATATCTACACACCAGGGCTAACTGACAGTGACTAATATCTACACACCGGGGCTAACTGACAGTGAGTAATATCTACACACCAGGGCTAACTGACAGTGAGTAATATCTACACACCGGGGCTAACTGACAGTGAGTAATATCTACACACCAGGGCTAACTGACAGTGAGTAATATCTACACACCGGGGCTAACTGACAGTGAGTAATATCTACACACCGGGGCTAACTGACAGTGAGTAATATCTACACACCAGGGCTAACTGACAGTGAGTAATATCTACACACCAGGGCTAACTGACAGTGAGTAATATCTACACACCAGGGCTAACTGACAGTGAGTAATATCTACACACCGGGGCTAACTGACAGTGACTAATATCTACACACCGGGGCTAACTGACAGTGAGTAATATCTACACATCAGGGCTAACTGACAGTGAGTAATATCTACACACCAGGGCTAACTGACAGTGAGTAATATCTACACACCGGGGCTAACTGACAGTGAGTAATATCTACACACCAGGGCTAACTGACAGTGAGTAATATCTACACACCGGGGCTAACTGACAGTGAGTAATATCTACACACCAGGGCTAACTGACAGTGAGTAATATCTACACACCGGGGCTAACTGACAGTGAGTAATATCTACACACCGGGGCTAACTGACAGTGAGTAATATCTACACACCAGGGCTAACTGACAGTGAGTAATATCTACACACCAGGGCTAACTGACAGTGAGTAATATCTACACACCAGGGCTAACTGACAGTGAGTAATATCTACACACCGGGGCTAACTGACAGTGACTAATATCTACACACCAGGGCTAAATGACAGTGACTAATATCTACACACCGGGGCTAACTGACAGTGAGTAATATCTACACACCAGGGCTAACTGACAGTGACTAATATCTACACACCGGGGCTAACTGACAGTGAGTAATATCTACACACCGGGGCTAACTGACAGTGAGTAATATCTACACACCGGGGCTAACTGACAGTGAGTAATATCTACACAACAGGGCTAACTGACAGTGACTAATATCTACACACCGGGGCTAACTGACAGTGAGTAATATCTACACACCGGGGCTAACTGACAGTGAGTAATATCTACACACCAGGGCTAACTGACAGTGACTAATATCTACACACCGGGGCTAACTGACAGTGAGTAATATCTACACACCGGGGCTAACTGACAGTGAGTAATATCTACACACCAGGGCTAACTGACAGTGACTAATATCTACACACCGGGGCTAACTGACAGTGAGTAATATCTACACACCGGGGCTAACTGACAGTGAGTAATATCTACACACCAGGGCTAACTGACAGTGACTAATATCTACACACCGGGGCTAACTGACAGTGAGTAATATCTACACACCGGGGCTAACTGACAGTGAGTAATATCTACACACCAGGGCTAACTGACAGTGACTAATATCTACACACCGGGGCTAACTGACAGTGAGTAATATCTACACACCAGGGCTAACTGACAGTGAGTAATATCTACACACCGGGGCTAACTGACAGTGAGTAATATCTACACATCAGGGCTAACTGACAGTGAGTAATATCTACACACCGGGGCTAACTGACAGTGAGTAATATCTACACACCGGGGCTAACTGACAGTGAGTAATATCTACACACCAGGGCTAACTGACAGTGACTAATATCTACACACCGGGGCTAACTGACAGTGAGTAATATCTACACACCGGGGCTAACTGACAGTGAGTAATATCTACACACCAGGGCTAACTGACAGTGACTAATATCTACACACCGGGGCTAACTGACAGTGAGTAATATCTACACACCAGGGCTAACTGACAGTGAGTAATATCTACACACCAGGGCTAACTGACAGTGACTAATATCTACACACCGGGGCTAACTGACAGTGAGTAATATCTACACACCGGGGCTAACTGACAGTGAGTAATATCTACACACCAGGGCTAACTGACAGTGATAATATCTACACACCGGGGCTAACTGACAGTGAGTAATATCTACACACCAGGGCTAACTGACAGTGAGTAATATCTACACATCGGGGCTAACTGACAGTGAGTAATATCTACACACCAGGGCTAACTGACAGTGAGTAATATCTACACACCGGGGCTAACTGACAGTGAGTAATATCTACACACCAGGGCTAACTGACAGTGAGTAATATCTACACACCAGGGCTAACTGACAGTGAGTAATATCTACACACCAGGGCTAACTGACAGTGAGTAATATCTACACACCGGGGCTAACTGACAGTGAGTAATATCTACACACCAGGGCTAACTGACAGTGACTAATATCTACACACCGGGGCTAACTGACAGTGAGTAATATCTACACACCGGGGCTAACTGACGGTGAGTAATATCTACACACCGGGGGTAACAGACAGTGAGTAATATCTACACACCGGGGCTAACTGACAGTGAGTAATATCTACACACCAGGGCTAACTGACAGTGAGTAATATCTACACACCAGGGCTAACTGACAGTGAGTAATATCTACACATCAGGGCTAACTGACAGTGAGTAATATCGACACATCGGGGCTAATTGACAGTGAGTAATATCTACACACTGGGGCTAACTGACAGTGAGTAATATCTACACACCAGGGCTAACTGACAGTGAGTAATATCTACACACCAGGGCTAACTGACAGTGAGTAATATCTACAAACCAGGGCTAACTGACAGTGAGTAATATCTAAACACAGGGGCTAACTGACAGTGATAATATCTACACACCAGGGCTAACTGACAGTGAGTAATATCTACACACCGGGGCTAACTGACAGTGAGTAATATCTACACACCGGGGCTAACTGACAGTGAGTAATATCTACACACCAGGGCTAACTGACAGTGAGTAATATCTACACACCAGGGCTAACTGACAGTGGGTAATATCTACACACGAGGGCTAACTGACAGTGAGTAATATCTACACACCAGGGCTAACTGACAGTGAGTAATATCTACACAACAGGGCTAACTGACAGTGAGTAATATCTACACACCGGGGCTAACTGACAGTGAGTAATATCTACACACCAGGGCTAACTGACAGTGATAATATCTACACACCAGGGCTAACTGACAGTGAGTAATATCTACACACCAGGGCTAACTGACAGTGATAATATCTACACACCAGGGCTAACTGACAGTGAGTAATATCTACACACCAGGGCTAACTGACAGTGATAATATCTACACACCAGGGCTAACTGACAGTGAGTAATATCTACACACCAGGGCTAACTGACAGTGAGTAATATCTACACACCGGGGCTAACTGACAGTGAGTAATATCTACACACCGGGGCTAACTGACAGTGAGTAATATCTACACACCGGGGCTAACTGACAGTGAGTAATATCTACACACCAGGGCTAACTGACAGTGAGTAATATCTACACACCGGGGCTAACTGACAGTGATAATATCTACACACCAGGGCTAACTGACAGTGAGTAATATCTACACAACAGGGCTAACTGACAGTGAGTAATATCTACACACCAGGGCTAACTGACAGTGAGTAATATCTACACACCGGGGCTAACTGACAGTGACTAATATCTACACACCAGGGCTAAATGACAGTGACTAATATCTACACACCGGGGCTAACTGACAGTGAGTAATATCTACACACCAGGGCTAACTGACAGTGACTAATATCTACACACCGGGGCTAACTGACAGTGAGTAATATCTACACACCGGGGCTAACTGACAGTGAGTAATATCTACACACCGGGGCTAACTGACAGTGAGTAATATCTACACACCAGGGCTAACTGACAGTGACTAATATCTACACACCGGGGCTAACTGACAGTGAGTAATATCTACACACCGGGGCTAACTGACAGTGCGTAATATCTACACACCAGGGCTAACTGACAGTGACTAATATCTACACACCGGGGCTAACTGACAGTGAGTAATATCTACACACCAGGGCTAACTGACAGTGAGTAATATCTACACATCGGGGCTAACTGACAGTGAGTAATATCTACACACCAGGGCTAACTGACAGTGAGTAATATCTACACACCGGGGCTAACTGACAGTGAGTAATATCTACACACCAGGGCTAACTGACAGTGAGTAATATCTACACACCAGGGCTAACTGACAGTGAGTAATATCTACACACCAGGGCTAACTGACAGTGAGTAATATCTACACACCGGGGCTAACTGACAGTGAGTAATATCTACACACCAGGGCTAACTGACAGTGACTAATATCTACACACCGGGGCTAACTGACAGTGAGTAATATCTACACACCGGGGCTAACTGACGGTGAGTAATATCTACACACCGGGGGTAACAGACAGTGAGTAATATCTACACACCGGGGCTAACTGACAGTGAGTAATATCTACACACCAGGGCTAACTGACAGTGAGTAATATCTACACACCAGGGCTAACTGACAGTGAGTAATATCTACACATCAGGGCTAACTGACAGTGAGTAATATCGACACATCGGGGCTAATTGACAGTGAGTAATATCTACACACTGGGGCTAACTGACAGTGAGTAATATCTACACACCAGGGCTAACTGACAGTGAGTAATATCTACACACCAGGGCTAACTGACAGTGAGTAATATCTACAAACCAGGGCTAACTGACAGTGAGTAATATCTAAACACAGGGGCTAACTGACAGTGAGTAATATCTACACACCAGGGCTAACTGACAGTGAGTAATATCTACACACCAGGGCTAACTGACAGTGAGTAATATCTACACATCGGGGCTAACTGACAGTGAGTAATATCTACACACCAGGGCTAACTGACAGTGAGTAATATCTACACACCGGGGCTAACTGACAGTGAGTAATATCTACACACCAGGGCTAACTGACAGTGAGTAATATCTACACACCAGGGCTAACTGACAGTGAGTAATATCTACACACCAGGGCTAACTGACAGTGAGTAATATCTACACACCGGGGCTAACTGACAGTGAGTAATATCTACACACCAGGGCTAACTGACAGTGACTAATATCTACACACCGGGGCTAACTGACAGTGAGTAATATCTACACACCGGGGCTAACTGACGGTGAGTAATATCTACACACCGGGGGTAACAGACAGTGAGTAATATCTACACACCGGGGCTAACTGACAGTGAGTAATATCTACACACCAGGGCTAACTGACAGTGAGTAATATCTACACACCAGGGCTAACTGACAGTGAGTAATATCTACACATCAGGGCTAACTGACAGTGAGTAATATCGACACATCGGGGCTAATTGACAGTGAGTAATATCTACACACTGGGGCTAACTGACAGTGAGTAATATCTACACACCAGGGCTAACTGACAGTGAGTAATATCTACACACCAGGGCTAACTGACAGTGAGTAATATCTACAAACCAGGGCTAACTGACAGTGAGTAATATCTAAACACAGGGGCTAACTGACAGTGATAATATCTACACACCAGGGCTAACTGACAGTGAGTAATATCTACACAACAGGGCTAACTGACAGTGAGTAATATCTACACACCGGGGCTAACTGACAGTGAGTAATATCTACACACCGGGGCTAACTGACAGTGAGTAATATCTACACACCAGGCCTAACTGACAGTGAGTAATATCTACACACCAGGGCTAACTGACAGTGGGTAATATCTACACACGAGGGCTAACTGACAGTGAGTAATATCTACACACCAGGGCTAACTGACAGTGAGTAATATCTACACAACAGGGCTAACTGACAGTGAGTAATATCTACACACCGGGGCTAACTGACAGTGAGTAATATCTACACACCAGGGCTAACTGACAGTGATAATATCTACACACCAGGGCTAACTGACAGTGAGTAATATCTACACACCAGGGCTAACTGACAGTGATAATATCTACACACCAGGGCTAACTGACAGTGAGTAATATCTACACAACAGGGCTAACTGACAGTGAGTAATATCTACACACCGGGGCTAACTGACAGTGAGTAATATCTACACACCGGGGCTAACTGACAGTGAGTAATATCTACACACCAGGGCTAACTGACAGTGAGTAATATCTACACAACAGGGCTAACTGACAGTGATAATATCTACACACCAGGGCTAACTGACAGTGAGTAATATCTACACAACAGGGCTAACTGACAGTGAGTAATATCTACACACCAGGGCTAACTGACAGTGAGTAATATCTACACACCAGGGCTAACTGACAGTGAGTAATATCTACACACCAGGGCTAACTGACAGTGAGTAATATCTACACACCGGGGCTAACTGACAGTGAGTAATATCTACACACCAGGGCTAACTGACAGTGAGTAATATCTACACACCGGGGCTAACTGACAGTGAGTAATATCTACACACCAGGGCTAACTGACAGTGAGTAATATCTACACACCGGGGCTAACTGACAGTGAGTAATATCTACACACCAGGGCTAACTGACAGTGAGTAATATCTACACACCAGGGCTAACTGACAGTGATAATATCTACACACCAGGGCTAACTGACAGTGAGTAATATCTACACACCAGGGCTAACTGACAGTGAGTAATATCTACACACCAGGGCTAACTGACAGTGATAATATCTACACACCAGGGCTAACTGACAGTGAGTAATATCTACACACCAGGGCTAACTGACAGTGAGTAATATCTACACACCAGGGCTAACTGACAGTGATAATATCTACACACCAGGGCTAACTGACAGTGAGTAATATCTACACACCGGGGCTAACTGACAGTGAGTAATATCTACACACCGGGGCTAACTGACAGTGAGTAATATCTACACACCGGGGCTAACTGACAGTGAGTAATATCTACACACCGGGGCTAACTGACAGTGAGTAATATCTACACACCAGGGCTAACTGACAGTGAGTAATATCTACACACCAGGGCTAACTGACAGTGGGTAATATCTACACACCAGGGCTAACTGACAGTGGGTAATATCTACACACCAGGGCTAACTGACAGTGGGTAATATCTACACACCAGGGCTAACTGACAGTGATAATATCTACACACCAGGGCTAACTGACAGTGAGTAATATCTACACACGAGGGCTAACTGACAGTGAGTAATATCTACACACCAGGGCTAACTGACAGTGAGTAATATCTACACAACAGGGCTAACTGACAGTGAGTAATATCTACACACCGGGGCTAACTGACAGTGAGTAATATCTACACACCAGGGCTAACTGACAGTGAGTAATATCTACACACCAGGGCTAACTGACAGTGATAATATCTACACACCAGGGCTAACTGACAGTGAGTAATATCTACACACCAGGGCTAACTGACAGTGATAATATCTACACACCAGGGCTAACTGACAGTGAGTAATATCTACACACCAGGGCTAACTGACAGTGAGTAATATCTACACACCGGGGCTAACTGACAGTGATAATATCTACACACCAGGGCTAACTGACAGTGAGTAATATCTACACACCAGGGCTAACTGACAGTGATAATATCTACACACCAGGGCTAACTGACAGTGAGTAATATCTACACACCAGGGCTAACTGACAGTGATAATATCTACACACCAGGGCTAACTGACAGTGAGTAATATCTACACACCAGGGCTAACTGACAGTGATAATATCTACACACCAGGGCTAACTGACAGTGATAATATCTACACACCAGGGCTAACTGACAGTGATAATATCTACACACCAGGGCTAACTGACAGTGAGTAATATCTACACACCAGGGCTAACTGACAGTGATAATATCTACACACCAGGGCTAACTGACAGTGATAATATCTACACACCAGGGCTAACTGACAGTGATAATATCTACACACCAGGGCTAACTGACAGTGAGTAATATCTACACAACAGGGCTAACTGACAGTGATAATATCTACACACCAGGGCTAACTGACAGTGATAATATCTACACACCAGGGCTAACTGACAGTGATAATATCTACACACCAGGGCTAACTGACAGTGAGTAATATCTACACACCAGGGCTAACTGACAGTGAGTAATATCTACACACCAGGGCTAACTGACAGTGATAATATCTACACACCAGGGCTAACTGACAGTGAGTGATATCTACACACCAGGGCTAACTGACAGTGATAATATCTACACACCAGGGCTAACTGACAGTGAGTAATATCTACACACCAGGGCTAACTGACAGTGATAATATCTACACACCAGGGCTAACTGACAGTGAGTAATATCTACACACCGGGGCTAACTGACAGTGAGTAATATCTACACACCAGGGCTAACTGACAGTGAATAATATCTACACACCAGGGGCTAACTGACAGTGAGTAATATCTACACACCAGGGCTAACTGACAGTGAGTAATATCTACACACCAGGGCTAACTGACAGTGAGTAATATCTACACACCGGGGCTAACTGACAGTGAATAATATCTACACACCAGGGGCTAACTGACAGTGAGTAATATCTACACACCAGGGCTAACTGACAGTGAGTAATATCTACACACCGGGGCTAACTGACAGTGAATAATATCTACACACTGGGGCTAACTTACAGTGAGTAATATCTACACACCGGGGCTAACTGACAGTGAGTAATATCTACACACCAGGGCTAACTGACAGTGACTAATATCTACACACCAGGGGCTAACTGACAGTGAGTAATATCTACACACCGGGGCTAACTGACAGTGACTAATATCTACACACCAGGGCTAACTGACAGTGAGTAATATCTACACACCAGGGCTAACTGACAGTGAATAATATCTACACACCAGGGCTAACTGACAGTGAGTAATATCTACACACCGGGGCTAACTGACAGTGAGTAATATCTACACACCAGGGCTAACTGACAGTGATAATATCTACACACCAGGGCTAACTGACAGTGATAATATCTACACACCAGGGCTAACTGACAGTGATAATATCTACACACCAGGGCTAACTGACAGTGATAATATCTACACACCAGGGCTAACTGACAGTGAGTAATATCTACACACCAGGGCTAACTGACAGTGAGTGATATCTACACACCAGGGCTAACTGACAGTGATAATATCTACACACCAGGGCTAACTGACAGTGAGTAATATCTACACACCAGGGCTAACTGACAGTGATAATATCTACACACCAGGGCTAACTGACAGTGAGTAATATCTACACACCGGGGCTAACTGACAGTGAGTAATATCTACACACCAGGGCTAACTGACAGTGAATAATATCTACACACCAGGGGCTAACTGACAGTGAGTAATATCTACACACCAGGGCTAACTGACAGTGAGTAATATCTACACACCAGGGCTAACTGACAGTGAGTAATATCTACACACCGGGGCTAACTGACAGTGAATAATATCTACACACCAGGGGCTAACTGACAGTGAGTAATATCTACACACCAGGGCTAACTGACAGTGAGTAATATCTACACACCGGGGCTAACTGACAGTGAATAATATCTACACACTGGGGCTAACTTACAGTGAGTAATATCTACACACCGGGGCTAACTGACAGTGAGTAATATCTACACACCAGGGCTAACTGACAGTGACTAATATCTACACACCAGGGGCTAACTGACAGTGAGTAATATCTACACACCGGGGCTAACTGACAGTGACTAATATCTACACACCAGGGCTAACTGACAGTGAGTAATATCTACACACCAGGGCTAACTGACAGTGAATAATATCTACACACCAGGGGCTAACTGACAGTGAGTAATATCTACACACCACGGCTAACTGACAGTGAGTAATATCTACACACCGGGGCTAACTGACAGTGAGTAATATCTACACACCAGGGCTAACTGACAGTGAGTAATATCTACACACCGGGGCTAACTGACAGTGAGTAATATCTACACACTGGGGCTAACTGACAGTGAGTAATATCTACACACCAGGGCTAACTGACAGTGAGTAATATCTACACACCAGGGCTAACTGACAGTGAGTAATATCTACACACCAGGGCTAACTGACAGTGAGTAATATCTACACAACAGGGCTAACTGACAGTGAGTAATATCTACACACCAGAGCTAACTGACAGTGAGTAATATCTACACAACAGGGCTAACTGACAGTGAGTAATATCTACACAACAGGGGCTAACTGACAGTGACTAATATCTACACACCGGGGCTAACTGACAGTGAGTAATATCTACACACCGGGGCTAACTGACAGTGAGTAATATCTACACACCAGGGGCTAACTGACAGTGAGTAATATCTACACACCAGGGCTAACTGACAGTGAGTAATATCTACACACCGGGGCTAACTGACAGTGAGTAATATCTACACACCGGGGCTAACTGACAGTGAGTAATATCTACACACCGGGGCTAACTGACAGTGAGTAATATCTACACACTGGGGCTAACTGACAGTGAGTAATATCTACACACCGGGGCTAAATGACAGTGACTAATATCTACACACCGGGGCTAACTGACAGTGACTAATATCTACACACCAGGGGCTAACTGACAGTGAGTAATATCTACACACCGGGGCTAACTGACAGTGAGTAATATCTACACACCAGGGCTAACTGACAGTGAGTAATATCTACACACCGGGGCTAACTGACAGTGAGTAATATCTACACACCAGGGCTAACTGACAGTGAGTAATATCTACACACCAGGGCTAACTGACAGTGAGTAATATCTACACACCGGGGCTAACTGACAGTGACTAATATCTACACACCGGGGCTAACTGACAGTGACTAATATCTACACACCAGGGGCTAACTGACAGTGAGTAATATCTACACACCGGGGCTAACTGACAGTGAGTAATATCTACACACCGGGGCTAACTGACAGTGAGTAATATCTACACACCGGGGCTAACTGACAGTGAGTAATATCTACACACCAGGGCTAACTGACAGTGACTAATATCTACACACCAGGGCTAACTGACAGTGAGTAATATCTACACACCGGGGCTAACTGACAGTGAGTAATATCTACACACCGGGCTAACTGACAGTGAGTAATATCTACACACCGGGGCTAACTGACAGTGACTAATATCTACACAACAGGGGCTAACTGACAGTGAGTAATATCTACACACCGGGGCTAACTGACAGTGAGTAATATCTACACACCAGGGCTAACTGACAGTGAGTAATATCTACACACCGGGGCTAACTGACAGTGAGTAATATCTACACACCAGGGCTAACTGACAGTGAGTAATATCTACACACCGGGGCTAACTGACAGTGACTAATATCTACACACCAGGGGCTAACTGACAGTGAGTAATATCTACACACCGGGGCTAACTGACAGTGAGTAATATCTACACACCGGGGCTAACTGACAGTGAGTAATATCTACACACCAGGGCTAACTGACAGTGAGTAATATCTACACACCAGGGCTAACTGACAGTGACTAATATCTACACACCGGGGCTAACTGACAGTGAGTAATATCTACACACCGGGGCTAACTGACAGTGAGTAATATCTACACACCAGGGCTAACTGACAGTGAGTAATATCTACACACCGGGGCTAACTGACAGTGACTAATATCTACACACCAGGGGCTAACTGACAGTGAGTAATATCTACACACCAGGGCTAACTGACAGTGAGTAATATCTACACACCGGGGCTAACTGACAGTGACTAATATCTACACACCGGGGCTAACTGACAGTGAGTAATATCTACACACCAGGGCTAACTGACAGTGACTAATATCTACACACCGGGGCTAACTGACAGTGAGTAATATCTACACACCAGGGCTAACTGACAGTGAGTAATATCTACACACCGGGGCTAACTGACAGTGAGTAATATCTACACACCAGGGCTAACTGACAGTGAGTAATATCTACACACCGGGCTAACTGACAGTGAGTAATATCTACACACCGGGGCTAACTGACAGTGAGTAATATCTACACACCAGGGCTAACTGACAGTGAGTAATATCTACACACCAGGGCTAACTGACAGTGAGTAATATCTACACACCAGGGCTAACTGACAGTGAGTAATATCTACACACCGGGGCTAACTGACAGTGACTAATATCTACACACCGGGGCTAACTGACAGTGAGTAATATCTACACATCAGGGCTAACTGACAGTGAGTAATATCTACACACCAGGGCTAACTGACAGTGAGTAATATCTACACACCGGGGCTAACTGACAGTGAGTAATATCTACACACCAGGGCTAACTGACAGTGAGTAATATCTACACACCGGGGCTAACTGACAGTGAGTAATATCTACACACCAGGGCTAACTGACAGTGAGTAATATCTACACACCGGGGCTAACTGACAGTGAGTAATATCTACACACCGGGGCTAACTGACAGTGAGTAATATCTACACACCAGGGCTAACTGACAGTGAGTAATATCTACACACCAGAGCTAACTGACAGTGAGTAATATCTACACACCAGGGCTAACTGACAGTGAGTAATATCTACACACCGGGGCTAACTGACAGTGAGCTAATATCTACACACCAGGGCTAACTGACAGTGACTAATATCTACACACCAGGGCTAACTGACAGTGAGTAATATCTACACACCAGGGCTAACTGACAGTGACTAATATCTACACACCGGGGCTAACTGACAGTGAGTAATATCTACACACCGGGGCTAACTGACAGTGAGTAATATCTACACACCGGGGCTAACTGACAGTGAGTAATATCTACACACCAGGGCTAACTGACAGTGACTAATATCTACACACCGGGCTAACTGACAGTGAGTAATATCTACACACCGGGCTAACTGACAGTGAGTAATATCTACACACCAGGGCTAACTGACAGTGACTAATATCTACACACCGGGGCTAACTGACAGTGAGTAATATCTACACACCAGGGCTAACTGACAGTGAGTAATATCTACACACCGGGGCTAACTGACAGTGAGTAATATCTACACACCAGGGCTAACTGACAGTGAGTAATATCTACACACCGGGCTAACTGACAGTGAGTAATATCTACACACCAGGGCTAACTGACAGTGAGTAATATCTACACACCAGGGCTAACTGACAGTGAGTAATATCTACACACCAGGGCTAACTGACAGTGAGTAATATCTACACACCGGGGCTAACTGACAGTGAGTAATATCTACACACCAGGGCTAACTGACAGTGACTAATATCTACACACCGGGGCTAACTGACAGTGAGTAATATCTACACACAGGGCTAACTGACAGTGACTAATATCTACACACCGGGGCTAACTGACAGTGAGTAATATCTACACACCAGGGCTAACTGACAGTGAGTAATATCTACACATCGGGCTAACTGACAGTGAGTAATATCTACACACCAGGGCTAACTGACAGTGAGTAATATCTACACACCGGGGCTAACTGACAGTGAGTAATATCTACACACCAGGGCTAACTGACAGTGAGTAATATCTACACACCAGGGCTAACTGACAGTGAGTAATATCTACACACCAGGGCTAACTGACAGTGAGTAATATCTACACACCGGGCTAACTGACAGTGAGTAATATCTACACACCAGGGCTAACTGACAGTGACTAATATCTACACACAGGGCTAACTGACAGTGAGTAATATCTACACACCGGGCTAACTGACAGTGAGTAATATCTACACACCGGGGTAACAGACAGTGAGTAATATCTACACACCGGGCTAACTGACAGTGAGTAATATCTACACACCAGGGCTAACTGACAGTGAGTAATATCTACACACCAGGGCTAACTGACAGTGAGTAATATCTACACATCAGGGCTAACTGACAGTGAGTAATATCTACACACGGGCTAATTGACAGTGAGTAATATCTACACACGGGGCTAACTGACAGTGAGTAATATCTACACACCAGGGCTAACTGACAGTGAGTAATATCTACACACCAGGGCTAACTGACAGTGAGTAATATCTACACACCAGGGCTAACTGACAGTGAGTAATATCTACACACCGGGCTAACTGACAGTGAGTAATATCTACACACCGGGGCTAACTGACAGTGAGTAATATCTACACACCAGGGCTAACTGACAGTGAGTAATATCTACAACCAGGGCTAACTGACAGTGAGTAATATCTAAACACAGGGGCTAACTGACAGTGAGTAATATCTACACACCAGGGCTAACTGACAGTGAGTAATATCTACACACCGGGCTAACTGACAGTGAGTAATATCTACACACCAGGGCTAACTGACAGTGAGTAATATCTACACACAGGGCTAACTGACAGTGAGTAATATCTACACACCAGGGCTAACTGACAGTGAGTAATATCTACACACCAGGGCTAACTGACAGTGAGTAATATCTACACACAGGGCTAACTGACAGTGAGTAATATCTACACACAGGGCTAACTGACAGTGATAATATCTACACACCAGGGCTAACTGACAGTGAGTAATATCTACACACCAGGGCTAACTGACAGTGAGTAATATCTACACACCGGGCTAACTGACAGTGAGTAATATCTACACACCAGGGCTAACTGACAGTGAGTAATATCTACACACCGGGGCTAACTGACAGTGAGTAATATCTACACACCAGGGCTAACTGACAGTGAGTAATATCTACACACCAGGGCTAACTGACAGTGAGTAATATCTACACACCAGGGCTAACTGACAGTGAGTAATATCTACACACCAGGGCTAACTGACAGTGAGTAATATCTACACACCGGGGCTAACTGACAGTGAGTAATATCTACACACCAGGGCTAACTGACAGTGAATAATATCTACACACCAGGGGCTAACTGACAGTGAGTAATATCTACACACCAGGGCTAACTGACAGTGAGTAATATCTACACACCAGGGCTAACTGACAGTGAGTAATATCTACACACCGGGCTAACTGACAGTGAGTAATATCTACACGCCAGGGCTAACTGACAGTGAGTAATATCTACACACCAGGGCTAACTGACAGTGAGTAATTTCTACAAACCAGGGATAACTGACAGTGAGTAATATCTAAACAGTGGGGCTAACTGACAGTGAGTAATATCTACACACCGGGCTAACTGACAGTCAGTAATATCTACACACCAGGGCTAACTGACAGTGAGTAATATCTACACACAGGGGCTAACTGACAGTGAGTAATATCTACACACCAGGGCTAACTGACAGTGAGTAATATCTACACACCAGGGCTAACTGACAGTGAATAATATCTACACACCAGGGGCTAACTGACAGTGAGTAATATCTACACACCAGGGCTAACTGACAGTGAGTAATATCTACACACCAGGGCTAACTGACAGTGAGTAATATCTACACACCAGGGCTAACTGACAGTGAGTAATATCTACACACCGGGGCTAACTGACAGTGAGTAATATCTACACACCAGGGCTAACTGACAGTGAGTAATATCTACACACCAGGGCTAACTGACAGTGAGTAATATCTACACACCAGGGCTAACTGACAGTGAGTAATATCTACACACCAGGGCTAACTGACAGTGAGTAATATCTACACACCAGGGCTAACTGACAGTGAGTAATATCTACACACCAGGGCTAACTGACAGTGAGTAATATCTACACACCGGGGCTAACTGACAGTGAGTAATATCTACACACCAGGGCTAACTGACAGTGAGTAATATCTACACACCAGGGCTAACTGACAGTGAGTAATATCTACACACCAGGGCTAACTGACAGTGAGTAATATCTACACACCAGGGCTAACTGACAGTGAGTAATATCTACACACCGGGGCTAACTGACAGTGAGTAATATCTACACACCAGGGGCTAACTGACAGTGAGTAATATCTACACACCAGGGCTAACTGACAGTGAGTAATATCTACACACCAGGGCTAACTGACAGTGAGTAATATCTACACACCAGGGCTAACTGACAGTGAGTAATATCTACACACCGGGCTAACTGACAGTGAGTAATATCTACACACCAGGGGCTAACTGACAGTGAGTAATATCTACACACCAGGGCTAACTGACAGTGAGTAATATCTACACACCGGGGCTAACTGACAGTGAGTAATATCTACACACCAGGGCTAACTGACAGTGAGTAATATCTACACACCAGGGCTAACTGACAGTGAGTAATATCTACAAACCAGGGCTAACTGACAGTGAGTAATATCTAAACACAGGGCTAACTGACAGTGAGTAATATCTACACACCAGGGCTAACTGACAGTGAGTAATATCTACACACCAGGGCTAACTGACAGTGAGTAATATCTACACACCAGGGCTAACTGACAGTGAGTAATATCTACACACCGGGGCTAACTGACAGTGAGTAATATCTACACACCAGGGCTAACTGACAGTGAGTAATATCTACAAACCAGGGCTAACTGACAGTGAGTAATATCTACACACCGGGGCTAACTGACAGTGAGTAATATCTACACACCAGGGCTAACTGACAGTGAGTAATATCTACACACCAGGGCTAACTGACAGTGAGTAATATCTACACACCAGGGCTAACTGACAGTGAGTAATATCTACACACCAGGGCTAACTGACAGTGAGTAATATCTACACAACAGGGCTAACTGACAGTGAGTAATATCTACACACCGGGCTAACTGACAGTGAGTAATATCTACACACCAGGGCTAACTGACAGTGAGTAATATCTACACACAGGGGCTAACTGACAGTGAGTAATATCTACACACCAGGGCTAACTGACAGTGAGTAATATCTACACACCAGGGCTAACTGACAGTGAGTAATATCTACACACAGGGCTAACTGACAGTGAGTAATATCTACACACCAGGGCTAACTGACAGTGATAATATCTACACACCAGGGGCTAACTGACAGTGAGTAATATCTACACACCAGGGCTAACTGACAGTGAGTAATATCTACACACCAGGCTAACTGACAGTGAGTAATATCTACACACCGGGCTAACTGACAGTGAGTAATATCTACACACCAGGGCTAACTGACAGTGAGTAATATCTACACACCAGGGCTAACTGACAGTGAGTAATATCTACACACCAGGGGCTAACTGACAGTGAGTAATATCTACACACCAGGGCTAACTGACAGTGAGTAATATCTACACACCGGGCTAACTGACAGTGAGTAATATCTACACACCAGGGGCTAACTGACAGTGAGTAATATCTACACACCAGGGCTAACTGACAGTGAGTAATATCTACACACCGGGCTAACTGACAGTGAGTAATATCTACACACAGGGGCTAACTGACAGTGAGTAATATCTACACACCGGGGCTAACTGACAGTGAGTAATATCTACACACCAGGGCTAACTGACAGTGAGTAATATCTACACACCAGGGCTAACTGACAGTGAGTAATATCTACACACCAGGGCTAACTGACAGTGAGTAATATCTACACACCAGGGGCTAACTGACAGTGAGTAATATCTACACACCGGGCTAACTGACAGTGAGTAATATCTACACACCAGGGCTAACTGACAGTGAGTAATATCTACACACCAGGGCTAACTGACAGTGAGTAATATCTACACACCAGGGCTAACTGACAGTGAGTAATATCTACACACCAGGGCTAACTGACAGTGAGTAATATCTACACACCAGGGCTAACTGACAGTGAGTAATATCTACACACCGGGGCTAACTGACAGTGAGTAATATCTACACACCAGGGCTAACTGACAGTGAGTAATATCTACACACCGGGGCTAACTGACAGTGAGTAATATCTACACACTGGGCTAACTGACAGTGAGTAATATCTACACACCAGGGCTAACTGACAGTGAGTAATATCTACACACCAGGGCTAACTGACAGTGAGTAATATCTACACACCAGGGCTAACTGACAGTGAGTAATATCTACACACCAGGGCTAACTGACAGTGAGTAATATCTACACACCAGGCTAACTGACAGTGAGTAATATCTACACACCAGGGCTAACTGACAGTGAGTAATATCTACACACAGGGGCTAACTGACAGTGAGTAATATCTACACACCGGGGCTAACTGACAGTGAGTAATATCTACACACCGGGCTAACTGACAGTGAGTAATATCTACACACCAGGGCTAACTGACAGTGAGTAATATCTACACACCAGGGCTAACTGACAGTGAGTAATATCTACACACCGGGGCTAACTGACAGTGAGTAATATCTACACACCGGGGCTAACTGACAGTGAGTAATATCTACACACCAGGGCTAACTGACAGTGAGTAATATCTACACACAGGGCTAACTGACAGTGAGTAATATCTACACACCGGGGCTAACTGACAGTGAGCTAATATCTACACACCGGGGCTAACTGACAGTGACGTAATATCTACACACCAGGGGCTAACTGACAGTGAGTAATATCTACACACCGGGGCTAACTGACAGTGAGTAATATCTACACACAGGGGCTAACTGACAGTGAGTAATATCTACACACCAGGGCTAACTGACAGTGAGTAATATCTACACACCGGGGCTAACTGACAGTGAGTAATATCTACACACCAGGGGCTAACTGACAGTGAGTAATATCTACACACCAGGGCTAACTGACAGTGAGTAATATCTACACACCGGGGCTAACTGACAGTGAGCTAATATCTACACACCAGGGGCTAACTGACAGTGAGTAATATCTACACACCGGGGCTAACTGACAGTGAGTAATATCTACACACCAGGGCTAACTGACAGTGAGTAATATCTACACACCAGGGGCTAACTGACAGTGAGTAATATCTACACACCAGGGCTAACTGACAGTGACTAATATCTACACACCGGGGCTAACTGACAGTGAGTAATATCTACACACCAGGGGCTAACTGACAGTGAGTAATATCTACACACCGGGCTAACTGACAGTGAGTAATATCTACACACCAGGGCTAACTGACAGTGAGTAATATCTACACACCAGGGCTAACTGACAGTGAGTAATATCTACACACCAGGGCTAACTGACAGTGAGTAATATCTACACACCAGGGCTAACTGACAGTGAGTAATATCTACACACCAGGGGCTAACTGACAGTGAGTAATATCTACACACCAGGGCTAACTGACAGTGAGTAATATCTACACACCAGGGCTAACTGACAGTGAGTAATATCTACACACCAGGGGCTAACTGACAGTGAGTAATATCTACACACCAGGGGCTAACTGACAGTGAGTAATATCTACACACTGGGGCTAACTGACAGTGAGTAATATCTACACACCAGGGGCTAACTGACAGTGAGTAATATCTACACACCGGGGCTAACTGACAGTGAGTAATATCTACACACCAGGGCTAACTGACAGTGAGTAATATCTACACACCAGGGCTAACTGACAGTGAGTAATATCTACACACCAGGGCTAACTGACAGTGAGTAATATCTACACACCAGGGGCTAACTGACAGTGAGTAATATCTACACACCAGGGCTAACTGACAGTGAGTAATATCTACACACAGGGGCTAACTGACAGTGAGTAATATCTACACACCAGGGGCTAACTGACAGTGAGTAATATCTACACACCGGGGCTAACTGACAGTGAGTAATATCTACACACCGGGGCTAACTGACAGTGAGTAATATCTACACACCAGGGCTAACTGACAGTGAGTAATATCTACACACCAGGGCTAACTGACAGTGAGTAATATCTACACACCAGGGCTAACTGACAGTGAGTAATATCTACACACCGGGGCTAACTGACAGTGAGTAATATCTACACACCAGGGGCTAACTGACAGTGAGTAATATCTACACACCGGGCTAACTGACAGTGAGTAATATCTACACACCGGGGCTAACTGACAGTGAGTAATATCTACACACCAGGGGCTAACTGACAGTGAGTAATATCTACACACCGGGGCTAACTGACAGTGAGTAATATCTACACACCAGGGCTAACTGACAGTGAGTAATATCTACACACCAGGGCTAACTGACAGTGAGTAATATCTACACACCGGGCTAACTGACAGTGAGTAATATCTACACACCAGGGCTAACTGACAGTGAGTAATATCTACACACCAGGGCTAACTGACAGTGAGTAATATCTACACACCAGGGGCTAACTGACAGTGAGTAATATCTACACACCGGGGCTAACTGACAGTGAGTAATATCTACACACCAGGGGCTAACTGACAGTGAGTAATATCTACACACCAGGGCTAACTGACAGTGAGTAATATCTACACACCAGGGCTAACTGACAGTGAGTAATATCTACACACCAGGGGCTAACTGACAGTGAGTAATATCTACACACCGGGGCTAACTGACAGTGAGTAATATCTACACACCAGGGCTAACTGACAGTGAGTAATATCTACACACCGGGGCTAACTGACAGTGAGTAATATCTACACACCAGGGGCTAACTGACAGTGAGTAATATCTACACACAGGGCTAACTGACAGTGAGTAATATCTACACACCAGGGCTAACTGACAGTGAGTAATATCTACACACCAGGGGCTAACTGACAGTGAGTAATATCTACACACCAGGGCTAACTGACAGTGAGTAATATCTACACACCAGGGCTAACTGACAGTGAGTAATATCTACACACCAGGGCTAACTGACAGTGAGTAATATCTACACACCGGGCTAACTGACAGTGAGTAATATCTACACACCAGGGCTAACTGACAGTGAGTAATATCTACACACCGGGGCTAACTGACAGTGAGTAATATCTACACACCAGGGCTAACTGACAGTGAGTAATATCTACACACCAGGGCTAACTGACAGTGAGTAATATCTACACACCAGGGCTAACTGACAGTGAGTAATATCTACACACCAGGGCTAACTGACAGTGAGTAATATCTACACACAGGGGCTAACTGACAGTGAGTAATATCTACACACCGGGCTAACTGACAGTGAGTAATATCTACACACAGGGGCTAACTGACAGTGAGTAATATCTACACACCAGGGGCTAACTGACAGTGAGTAATATCTACACACCAGGGCTAACTGACAGTGAGTAATATCTACACACCAGGGCTAACTGACAGTGAGTAATATCTACACACCAGGGCTAACTGACAGTGAGTAATATCTACACACCAGGGGCTAACTGACAGTGAGTAATATCTACACACAGGGGCTAACTGACAGTGAGTAATATCTACACACCAGGGCTAACTGACAGTGAGTAATATCTACACACCAGGGCTAACTGACAGTGAGCTAATATCTACACACCGGGGCTAACTGACAGTGAGTAATATCTACACACCAGGGCTAACTGACAGTGAGTAATATCTACACACCGGGGCTAACAGACAGTGAGTAATATCTACACACCGGGGCTAACTGACAGTGAGTAATATCTACACACCAGGGCTAACTGACAGTGAGTAATATCTACACACAGGGGCTAACTGACAGTGAGTAATATCTACACACCAGGGCTAACTGACAGTGAGTAATATCTACACACCAGGGCTAACTGACAGTGAGTAATATCTACACACCAGGGCTAACTGACAGTGAATAATATCTACACACCAGGGCTAACTGACAGTGAGTAATATCTACACACCGGGCTAACTGACAGTGAGTAATATCTACACACCGGGGCTAACTGACGGTGAGTAATATCTACACACAGGGGCTAACAGACAGTGAGTAATATCTACACACCGGGGCTAACTGACAGTGAGTAATATCTACACACCAGGGGCTAACTGACAGTGAGTAATATCTACACACCAGGGCTAACTGACAGTGACTAATATCTACACACCGGGGCTAACTGACAGTGAGTAATATCTACACACCGGGGCTAACTGACAGTGAGTAATATCTACACACCGGGGTAACTGACAGTGAGTAATATCTACACACCGGGGCTAACTGA